>NC_087343.1:233516385-233670208 GCF_030014295.1 Loxodonta africana
TGGAGTGCAACGGAGCCGATTGGAGCCGAATCGCATCGAAATGCGTGGAATCGAATCCAGTGGAATAGATTAGAGTAGGGTTGGTTAAAATAGAGTAGAAGAGAATTGAACACAGTAAAAGAGAATAAAAAGAATACAAGAGAATCGAGTCCAAAAGGTTAGAGCAGAGCAGAATAGTGTAGAGCAGAACAGAGTCGAATAGAGTCTAAGCGAGCCAAATGGAGAAGAAACAAGGCAAATCGCGTTGAATCCCCTCGAACCAATTCCAGTCAATTAGGGTAGGGTAGAGTAAAATAGTGTTGAGTGGAGTAGAATGCTGTGCAACGCAATCGAATGGAGTCGAAAGGAGTAGAAAAGAGCCGAATAGAGCCGAATAGTGCTGAAGAGGGCCGAAGAGGGCCAAATCGAGCTGAATTGAGCCAAATCCAGCAAATCGAGCCTAATGGAGCCGAATTGAGCCGAATCCAGTTGAATCGACACCCTTCGAGCCAAATGGAGCCGAATGGACATGAATCGAACCAATTCGACCTGAATCGTGTCCAAATTCATGGAATCGAATTGAACAGATTAGAGTAGGGGAGGTTCGGGTATGGCAGGGTGGAATAGAGTAGAGTAGCATAGAATAAAACAGAAGAGAATAGAAGAGAACAGAACAATACAGAACGAATACAGAAAACAGTAGGCTAGAGTAGCGTAGAGGGAAACAGAGTAGAGTAGAATAGATTCGAACGGAGCTAAATAGAGCCAAACTGAGCCGAATCGTGTCCAAATGGGTTGAATCCAATCCAATCCAACGGATTAGAATAGAGCAGAGTTGGGTAGCATAGGGTAGGGTAGAATAGAGTAGACTAGAACAGAACAGAATAGGAAGAATAAAGAAAATAAAGAAGAGTAGACTAGAGTACGATAGAGTAGGCTAGTGTATAATAGGGTAGACTCGAATACAGCTGAGTAGAGCCGAATGGAGTCGAAATGAGAGGAATCACGTCTAATCGATTCGAGTAAATTAGAGTGGTGTAGGCTAGAGTAGAGCAGAATAGTGTAGAATGGTGTGGAATAAATAGAATGGAGTAGAATGGAGTCAAATAGAGACAAAAAGAGTAGAGAAGAGTCGAATAGAGCAGAATAGGGCCGAAAGAGGCGGAATTGAGCAGAATCGAAGCAATTCAAGCCAAACGAACCGAATAGAGCCAAATGGAATAGAATCGAGCTGATTCAAGCTTAATCACGTCGAATCCCGTTCAATGCATCCAATGCAATCCAAACGTCTAGATTAGAGAAGGGGAGAGGAGGGTGGAATAGAATAGAATAGAGTAGAGTAGACTAGAAGAGATTAGAACAGAATAGAAGGAATAGAATAGAGTAGAAAAGAGTAGGGTCGAATAGACTCGAATAGAGTCGATTAGAGACGAATAGGCCAAATAGAGACGAATAGAGAAAACAGAGCTGAATGGAGCCGAATAGAGACGTAAAGGAGCCATATAGAGCCGATTCGCACCTAATCGAGCTGAATCAAGCAGAATCACGCCGACTGTCACTGAATAGCGTCGAATCACATCGAATCACGTCGAATCGCATCAAATCACATCGTTTTGTGTCGGACCGGGTCGAATCGCTTCGGATCGCATCGGATTGCATCGAATGTCGTCGAATCACGACGAATCACGCCCCATCACGTCCAATAACTTCGAATTGCGTCCAATCTCCTAGAATTCTGCTGAATCACGTCGAATCGTATGGAATCTCGCCTAATCTCTTTGAATCCCGTCAAATGCCTTCGGACCTTGTCGAATCCCGTCAAATCCTGTCCAATCGCGTCGAAGTGAATCGAATTGAATCAAATAGATTCAAGTAGGGTGGGTTTGGGTGGGGTGCAGTAGGGTTGGGTAGGGTAGGATAGAACAGAGTCCAACAGAATAGGAGAGAACAGAACAGAAGAGAAAGAATCCAGCAGAATAGAATAGAGTAGAAAAGAGTCAGATAGTGCAGAACATAGCCGAATGGAGACAAAACAAGATGAATCGCGTTGAATCGCTTCGAATCGGGTCAAATCGAATCCATTCGAATAGATTAGGGTAGGGAAGGGTAGACGAGAATAGAGGAGAAGAGTGCAGAATGGTGTGGAATGGATTAGAACGGAGCCGACTCGAGACGAATAGAGTAGAAAAGAGTCGAATAGAGCATAGTTGGGCCGAATAGGGCCAAAGAAGGCCTAATCGAGCAGAATCCAGCAGAATCGATGCCATTGGAGCTGAATGGAGCAAAATGGAGCCCAATCGAACCGACTCGAAGCGAATTGATCTGATTCAAGCCTAATCGGGTGGAATGGCGTGAAAATGCGATGACTCGAACAGAATCAAAGATTAGAGAAGGGGAGGGGAGCGGCCGGGAGGGTAGAACAGAATAGAATAGAACAGTACATAATAGAAGGAAGAGAAGATAGCACAGTACGGTAGAGCAGAGAAGAGTAGAGTCGAATAGAGTGAAATAGTGCAGAATAGAGCTGAATAGAGCCAATTCTAGCCGAATCGAGCCCAATGGAAACAAAACGTGATGAATCGCGTCGAATAGCGTCCAATCGAATCCATTAGAATAGATTAGAGTAGGGTAGGGTAGAACAGAATAGAGTAGAATGGAGTCGAATGGAGTTGCATAGAGAAAACTAGAGTAGAAAAGAGTCGAATCGAGCCGAATAAGGCTGAACCAAGTCGAATTGAGTTGAAACAAGCTGAATCGAAGCGATTCAAGCTGAATCGAGCTGATGGTGCCGAATGAGCCGATTCAAGCCTCATCGCGTCCAATCACATTGAAATGCTTTGAATCGAATCCAATTGAATAGATTCGAAAAGGTTAGGGTAGGGTGGTTTTTGCTAGGGTAGACTAGGGTAGACGAAAGTAGACTAGAGTAGAGTAGACAAGAGAAGTCTAGACTAGTAGCCTAGACAAGACAGCTGGACTAGTCAGACTAGTGGTATAGATCAGTAGGCTAGACAACTAGCCTTGAAGAGTACCCTTGCCCTGACAAGTCCCCTAAATTCTGAATCTGAACTAGTCCCCTTGCCTTAACTAGTATCCTGCACTAGTAGCCTTGTCTGAACTAGTACCCTTAACTAGTAGCCTTGCCTTAAGTAATAGTCTTAATGTCTGCCCTTGCCTTACCAGTACCCTGAACTAGTAGCCCTGCCTTAACTAGTACCCTGGCCTTCACCAGTAGCCTTCACTAGTACCCTGGCCTTCACTAGTAGCCTTGCCTCAACTAGTACCCTTCACTAGTACCCTCGCATTAACTAGTTGTCTTAACTAGTACCTGGCCTTCTCAGTCCCCATAAGTCCTACCCTGGCCTTAACCAGCTGCCTTAACTGGTACCCTGGTCTTAAGTAGTAGTATTCACTTGTACCCTTGAATCCACTGGTAGCCTAAACTAGTCGTCTTGCCTTAAGTAGTAGCCTTCACTTGGACCTTGCCTTAACTAGTATCCTTAACTAGTACCTGTGCCTTAACTAGTACAGCGGCCATAACGAATAGCCTGAACTAGTAGCCTTGTCTGAATTAGTACCCGGAACTAGTAGCCTTGCTTTAAGTAATAGTCTTAACGTCTGCCCTTGCCTTCCTAGTACCCTTAACTAGTAGCCAAGCCTTCACTACTACCCCTAACTAGTAGCCTTGCCTTAACTAGTAGCCTTGCCTTAACCAGTTGCCTTAACTAGGACCCTGGCCTTAACTAGAAGTATCAACTTGTAAACTTGCATCAGAGTAGCCTTAACTAGTACTCTTGCCTTAAGTAGTGGGCTGAACTAGTACTCGTGCCTTAGCTAGTACTCTTAACTAGTACAGTGCCCCTAACTCGTATCCTGAACTAGTAGCCTTCTCTTAACTAGTACCCTTAACTAGTAGCCTTGCCTTCACTGGTACCCTGGCCTTCTCCAGTAGCCTTAACTCAGACCCTGGCCTTCACTGGCAGCCTTAAGTAGTACCCTTAACTAGTACCCTCGCATTCACTAGTAGCCTGAACTAGTACCCTGGCCGTATCAGTACCCAGAACTACTACCCTTGCCGTAGCCAGTTGCCTTAAGTAGTACCCTGGCCTTAACTAGTAGTATTCACTTGTATTCTTGCATCAACTAGTAGCCTTAACTAGGCCTCTTGCCTTCAGTAGTGGCCTGAACTAGTACTCGTGCCTTAGCTAGTACTCTTAACTAGTACAGTGCCCCTAACTCATATCCTGAACTAGTAGCCTTCTCTAAACTAGTACCCTTCACTAGTACCCTTGCCTTCACTAGTACCCTGGCCTTCTCCAGTAGCCTTAACTCAGACCCTGGCCTTCACTGGCAGCCTTAAGTAGTACCCTTAACTAGTACCCTCGCATTCACTAGTAGCCTGAACTAGTACCCTGGCCGTATCAGTACCCAGAACTACTACCCTTGCCGTAACCAGTTGCCTTAAGTAGTACCCTGGCCTTAACTAGTAGTATTCACTTGTATTCTTGCATCAACTAGTAGCCTTAACTAGGACTCTTGCCTTAAGCAGTGGCCTGAATTTGTACCTTGCCTTAACTAGCAGCCTTAACTAGCACCCGTGCCTTTACTAGTACTCTTAACTAGTACAGTGGCCCTAACTAGTAGCCTGAACTAGTCCCCTTGCCTTAGGTAGTCCCTTTTCCAAACTAGTACCCTTCTTGAGTACCCCTTTTTTTATGGAGTAGGGTATGGTCCAGTAGGGTGTCATAAGGTAGGGTAGCATACGGTAGAACAGAGAAAACAGAATCCAATAGAATAGAAGAGGATAAGTCAGGATAGCTTAGTTTCGTGTAGGGTATGGTAGAGTAGCATAGGAAGGAATAGAGAAAAGAGAAAACGAGAATCCAATACAACAGAATCGAAAAGAAGAGACTAGATGAGGAAAGACTAGGGCGGGATAGGGTTCTGTCGAATAGAAGAGCGTAGAATGGTGTGGAATGGAGTCAAATGCAGTCAAACCGAGATGAATAGACGAGAAAAGAGTTGAATAGAGCGGAATAGCACCGAATAGGGACATATAGGGCTGAGTCGAGCCCAATCGAGCCCAATCGAGCCCGATCAAGTCAAATCGACCAGATTCGAGCTGAATGGAGCCGAATGGAGCTGGAATGAGCCAAATAGAGACACAGAAAATGAGCCAAGCTAGATCGAGCCAAATCGCACCTAATCGCATCCTATTGCATCGAATCTCGTCGAAGTCCATCCAATCCCACCAAAACCCATTGAATCTCATGAAATCTCACCGAATCCCGTCCAATTGTGTCCAATCGGGTCGAATCGAATGCAATCGAATTCAATAGAACAGCTTAGAGTAGTGTAGGTTAGGCTGGGATTCAATAGGGTAGGGCAGAGAGGAATAGACTAGAGAAGCATAGAGTAGAAGAGAAGAGAATACAAAGAGTAGAATGGAGTAGAGTGGAGTAGAGTAGACTAGTCAGAGTCGAGTAGTGCAGAATAGAGATGAATAGATCCAATTCGAGCTGAATCGAGTCGAATGGAGAGGAAATGAGACAAATCTCCATGAATCGAATAGATTAGAGTAGAGTAGGGTGGGGGAGAAGAGAATAGAATAGTGTAGAATGGAGTCGAACAGAGTAGAATGGTGTGGAATGGAGTCGAATGGAGCCAAATAGAGACGAATAAAGTAGAAAAGAGTTGAATAGAGCTGAACAGGGCCGGATACGTTTGGATCGAGCCTAATGATGCTGAGTCGAGCAGAATCGAGCGAAATTGTCCCGATTCAAGCCAAATCGAGCTAAATCAAGCCAATTCAAGCCTAATCCCATGGAATCGCCTTGAAAGGCATTGAATCGGATCGAATCGATTAGAGTAGAGGAGGGTAGAGTAGGAGGGGTTAGACTAGAACAGAACAGAACACAAGAGAAAGAATCGAATAGAATGAAGTAGAGACGAGTACAGTAGAATAGAGTCCAATAGAGTTGAATAGAGCCAAAGAGAGCTGAATGCAGCCGAATCCACCAAATTCGAGGTGAATCGAGAAGAATCATGTCGAATGGCGTTGAAAAGTGTCGAATCCAATCCAATAGTTTAGTGTAGGGCAGGTAAGATGAGGGGAGGGGAGGGTAGAAAAGAATAGATTAGAATAGACCAGAAAGAATAGAGAAGAGTAGACTGGAGTCAAATAGAGTCAAATCCTGCCGAAATGAGCCGAATAGAGAGGAAAAGGGCCAAGTCCAACCGAATCGAGTTGAATTCGCACAAAAAGGAGCTGATTCGAGCCGATAGGACCTGAATCAGGTCGAATCCCGTTCAAGTCTGTTGAATAGAATAGAACAGATTGCAGTAGGCTAAGTTAGAGTAGGGTAGGATAGACCAAAATGCAGTAGAACAGAACAGGATAGAAGAGAACTGAAAGACTAGAATAGGGTCGAGTAGTGCAGAGTCTAGAAGAATAGAGTTGAATATTGCCGACTAGAGCAAAATAGAGCCCAAAAGACCCAACGTGATAGAAATCAAGATGAATGGCGCCGAATCCCGCGGAATCATGCTGGATCGCGTCGAATCCCGTTGAATTGCATTGAATCCCATCCATTCAAGTCCAATCCAATCGAATCGATTAGAATAGACTAGAGAAGGGTAGAGTACAAGACAATAGAATAGAGAAGAATACAGTCGGATGGAGTAGAATGGTGTAGAATGGAGTTGAAAAGAGATAATAGAGTTGAGTAGACTCATAGAGCCATATGGAGTTGAATAGAGCCTATTCAAGCTGAATAGAACTGACCAGGGCGAAATGGAGCCGATTAGAACTGAATCGAACCGATTAGAGCCCAAGAGGGATGAATGGAGTGCAACGGAGCCGATTGGAGCCGAATCGCATCGAAATGCGTGGAATCGAATCCAGTGGAATAGATTAGAGTAGGGTTGGTTAAAATAGAGTAGAAGAGAATTGAACACAGTAAAAGAGAATAAAAAGAATACAAGAGAATCGAGTCCAAAAGGTTAGAGCAGAGCAGAATAGTGTAGAGCAGAACAGAGTCGAATAGAGTCTAAGCGAGCCAAATGGAGAAGAAACAAGGCAAATCGCGTGGAATCCCCTCGAACCAATTCCAGTCAATTAGGGTAGGGTAGAGTAAAATAGTGTTGAGTGGAGTAGAATGCTGTGCAACGCAATCGAATGGAGTCGAAAGGAGTAGAAAAGAGCCGAATAGAGCCGAATAGTGCTGAAGAGGGCCGAAGAGGGCCGAATCGAGCTGAATTGAGCCAAATCCAGCAAATCGAGCCTAATGGAGCCGAATTGAGCCGAATCCAGTTGAATCGACACCCTTCGAGCCAAATGGAGCCGAATGGACATGAATCGAACCAATTCGACCTGAATCGTGTCCAAATTCATGGAATCGAATTGAACAGATTAGAGTAGGGGAGGTTCGGGTATGGCAGGGTGGAATAGAGTAGAGTAGCATAGAATAAAACAGAAGAGAATAGAAGAGAACAGAACAATACAGAACGAATACAGAAAACAGTAGGCTAGAGTAGCGTAGAGGGAAACAGAGTAGAGTAGAATAGATTCGAACGGAGCTAAATAGAGCCAAACTGAGCCGAATCGTGTCCAAATGGGTTGAATCCAATCCAATCCAACGGATTAGAATAGAGCAGAGTTGGGTAGCATAGGGTAGGGTAGAATAGAGTAGACTAGAACAGAACAGAATAGGAAGAATAAAGAAAATAAAGAAGAGTAGACTAGAGTACGATAGAGTAGGCTAGTGTATAATAGGGTAGACTCGAATACAGCTGAGTAGAGCCGAATGGAGTCGAAATGAGAGGAATCACGTCTAATCGATTCGAGTAAATTAGAGTGGTGTAGGCTAGAGTAGAGCAGAATAGTGTAGAATGGTGTGGAATAAATAGAATGGAGTAGAATGGAGTCAAATAGAGACAAAAAGAGTAGAGAAGAGTCGAATAGAGCAGAATAGGGCCGAAAGAGGCGGAATTGAGCAGAATCGAAGCAATTCAAGCCAAACGAACCGAATAGAGCCAAATGGAATAGAATCGAGCTGATTCAAGCTTAATCACGTCGAATCCCGTTCAATGCATCCAATGCAATCCAAACGTCTAGATTAGAGAAGGGGAGAGGAGGGTGGAATAGAATAGAATAGAGTAGAGTAGACTAGAAGAGATTAGAACAGAATAGAAGGAATAGAATAGAGTAGAAAAGAGTAGGGTCGAATAGACTCGAATAGAGTCGATTAGAGACGAATAGGCCAAATAGAGACGAATAGAGAAAACAGAGCTGAATGGAGCCGAATAGAGACGTAAAGGAGCCATATAGAGCCGATTCGCACCTAATCGAGCTGAATCAAGCAGAATCACGCCGACTGTCACTGAATAGCGTCGAATCACATCGAATCACGTCGAATCGCATCAAATCACATCGTTTTGTGTCGGACCGGGTCGAATCGCTTCGTATCGCATTGGATTGCATCGAATGTCGTCGAATCACGACGAATCACGCCCCATCACGTCCAATAACTTCGAATTGCGTCCAATCTCCTAGAATTCTGCTGAATCAACGTCGAATCGTATGGAATCTCGCCTAATCTCTTTGAATCCCGTCAAATGCCTTCGGACCTTGTCGAATCCCGTCAAATCCTGTCCAATCGCGTCGAAGTGAATCGAATTGAATCAAATAGATTCAAGTAGGGTGGGTTTGGGTGGAGTGCAGTAGGGTTGGGTAGGGTAGGATAGAACAGAGTCCAACAGAATAGGAGAGAACAGAACAGAAGAGAAAGAATCCAGCAGAATAGAATAGAGTAGAAAAGAGTCAGATAGTGCAGAACATAGCCGAATGGAGACAAAGCAAGATGAATCGCGTTGAATCGCTTCGAATCGGGTCAAATCGAATCCATTCGAATAGATTAGGGTAGGGAAGGGTAGACGAGAATAGAGGAGAAGAGTGCAGAATGGTGTGGAATGGATTAGAACGGAGCCGACTCGAGACGAATAGAGTAGAAAAGAGTCGAATAGAGCATAGTTGGGCCGAATAGGGCCAAAGAAGGCCTAATCGAGCAGAATCCAGCAGAATCGATGCCATTGGAGCTGAATGGAGCAAAATGGAGCCCAATCGAACCGACTCGAAGCGAATTGATCTGATTCAAGCCTAATCGGGTGGAATGGCGTGAAAATGCGATGACTCGAACAGAATCAAAGATTAGAGAAGGGGAGGGGAGCGGCCGGGAGGGTAGAACAGAATAGAATAGAACAGTACATAATAGAAGGAAGAGAAGATAGCACAGTACGGTAGAGCAGAGAAGAGTAGAGTCGAATAGAGTGAAATAGTGCAGAATAGAGCTGAATAGAGCCAATTGTAGCCGAATCGAGCCCAATGGAAACAAAACGTGATGAATCGCGTCGAATAGCGTCCAATCGAATCCATTAGAATAGATTAGAGTAGGGTAGGGTAGAACAGAATAGAGTAGAATGGAGTCGAATGGAGTTGCATAGAGAAAACTAGAGTAGAAAAGAGTCGAATCGAGCCGAATAAGGCTGAACCAAGTCGAATTGAGTTGAAACAAGCTGAATCGAAGCGATTCAAGCTGAATCGAGCTGATGGTGCCGAATGAGCCGATTCAAGCCTCATCGCGTCCAATCACATTGAAATGCTTTGAATCGAATCCAATTGAATAGATTCGAAAAGGTTAGGGTAGGGTGGTTTTTGCTAGGGTAGACTAGGGTAGACGAAAGTAGACTAGAGTAGAGTAGACAAGAGAAGTCTAGACTAGTAGCCTAGACAAGACAGCTGGACTAGTCAGACTAGTGGTATAGATCAGTAGGCTAGACAACTAGCCTTGAAGAGTACCCTTGCCCTGACAAGTCCCCTAAATTCTGAATCTGAACTAGTCCCCTTGCCTTAACTAGTATCCTGCACTAGTAGCCTTGTCTGAACTAGTACCCTTAACTAGTGGCCTTGCCTTAAGTAATAGTCTTAATGTCTGCCCTTGCCTTACCAGTACCCTGAACTAGTAGCCCTGCCTTAACTAGTACCCTGGCCTTCACCAGTAGCCTTCACTAGTACCCTGGCCTTCACTAGTAGCCTTGCCTCAACTAGTACCCTTCACTAGTACCCTCGCATTAACTAGTTGTCTTAACTAGTACCTGGCCTTCTCAGTCCCCATAAGTCCTACCCTGGCCTTAACCAGCTGCCTTAACTGGTACCCTGGTCTTAAGTAGTAGTATTCACTTGTACCCTTGAATCCACTGGTAGCCTAAACTAGTCGTCTTGCCTTAAGTAGTAGCCTTCGCTTGGACCTTGCCTTAACTAGTATCCTTAACTAGTACCTGTGCCTTAACTAGTACAGCGGCCATAACGAATAGCCTGAACTAGTAGCCTTGTCTGAATTAGTACCCGGAACTAGTAGCCTTGCTTTAAGTAATAGTCTTAACGTCTGCCCTTGCCTTCCTAGTACCCTTAACTAGTAGCCAAGCCTTCACTACTACCCCTAACTAGTAGCCTTGCCTTAACTAGTAGCCTTGACTAAACCAGTTGCCTTAACTAGGACCCTGGCCTTAACTAGAAGTATCAACTTGTAAACTTGCATCAGAGTAGCCTTAACTAGTACTCTTGCCTTAAGTAGTGGGCTGAAGTAGTACTCGTGCCTTAGCTAGTACTCTTAACTAGTACAGTGCCCCTAACTCGTATCCTGAACTAGTAGCCTTCTCTTAACTAGTACCCTTAACTAGTAGCCTTGCCTTCACTGGTACCCTGGCCTTCTCCAGTAGCCTTAACTCAGACCCTGGCCTTCACTGGCAGCCTTAAGTAGTACCCTTAACTAGTACCCTCGCATTCACTAGTAGCCTGAACTAGTACCCTGGCCGTATCAGTACCCAGAACTACTACCCTTGCCGTAACCAGTTGCCTTAAGTAGTACCCTGGCCTGAATTAGTAGTATGAACTTGTACCCTTGCATCAACTAGTAGCCTAAACTAATACGCTTGCCTGAAGTAGTAGCCTTCACTTGTACCTTGCCTTCCTAGTAGCCTTAACTAGTACCCATCCATGAACTAGTACTCTTAGCTAGTACAGTGGCCCTAACTAGTAGCCTGAACTAGTCCCCTTGCCTTAGGTAGTCCCTTTTCCAAACTAGTACCCTTCTTGAGTACCCCTTTTTTTATGGAGTAGGGTATGGTCCAGTAGGGTGTCATAAGGTAGGGTAGCATACGGTAGAACAGAGAAAACAGAATCCAATAGAATAGAAGAGGATAAGTCAGGATAGCTTAGTTTCGTGTAGGGTATGGTAGAGTAGCATAGGAAGGAATAGAGAAAAGAGAAAACGAGAATCCAATACAACAGAATCGAAAAGAAGAGACTAGATGAGGAAAGACTAGGGCGGGATAGGGTTCTGTCGAATAGAAGAGCGTAGAATGGTGTGGAATGGAGTCAAATGCAGTCAAACCGAGATGAATAGACGAGAAAAGAGTTGAATAGAGCGGAATAGCACCGAATAGGGACATATAGGGCTGAGTCGAGCCCAATCGAGCCCAATCGAGCCCGATCAAGTCAAATCGACCAGATTCGAGCTGAATGGAGCCGAATGGAGCTGGAATGAGCCAAATAGAGACACAGAAAATGAGCCAAGCTAGATCGAGCCAAATCGCACCTAATCGCATCCTATTGCATCGAATCTCGTCGAAGTCCATCCAATCCCACCAAAACCCATTGAATCTCATGAAATCTCACCGAATCCCGTCCAATTGTGTCCAATCGGGTCGAATCGAATGCAATCGAATTCAATAGAACAGCTTAGAGTAGTGTAGGTTAGGCTGGGATTCAATAGGGTAGGGCAGAGAGGAATAGACTAGAGAAGCATAGAGTAGAAGAGAAGAGAATACAAAGAGTAGAATGGAGTAGAGTGGAGTAGAGTAGACTAGTCAGAGTCGAGTAGTGCAGAATAGAGATGAATAGATCCAATTCGAGCTGAATCGAGTCGAATGGAGAGGAAATGAGACAAATCTCCATGAATCGAATAGATTAGAGTAGAGTAGGGTGGGGGAGAAGAGAATAGAATAGTGTAGAATGGAGTCGAACAGAGTAGAATGGTGTGGAATGGAGTCGAATGGAGCCAAATAGAGACGAATAAAGTAGAAAAGAGTTGAATAGAGCTGAACAGGGCCGGATACGTTTGGATCGAGCCTAATGATGCTGAGTCGAGCAGAATCGAGCGAAATTGTCCCGATTCAAGCCAAATCGAGCTAAATCAAGCCAATTCAAGCCTAATCCCATGGAATCGCCTTGAAAGGCATTGAATCGGATCGAATCGATTAGAGTAGAGGAGGGTAGAGTAGGAGGGGTTAGACTAGAACAGAACAGAACACAAGAGAAAGAATCGAATAGAATGAAGTAGAGACGAGTACAGTAGAATAGAGTCCAATAGAGTTGAATAGAGCCAAAGAGAGCTGAATGCAGCCGAATCCACCAAATTCGAGGTGAATCGAGAAGAATCATGTCGAATCGCGTTGAAAAGTGTCGAATCCAATCCAATAGTTTAGTGTAGGGCAGGTAAGATGAGGGGAGGGGAGGGTAGAAAAGAATAGATTAGAATAGACCAGAAAGAATAGAGAAGAGTAGACTGGAGTCAAATAGAGTCAAATCCTGCCGAAATGAGCCGAATAGAGAGGAAAAGGGCCAAGTCCAACCGAATCGAGTTGAATTCGCACAAAAAGGAGCTGATTCGAGCCGATAGGACGTGAATCAGGTCGAATCCCGTTCAAGTCTGTTGAATAGAATAGAACAGATTGCAGTAGGCTAAGTTAGAGTAGGGTAGGATAGACCAAAATGCAGTAGAACAGAACAGGATAGAAGAGAACTGAAAGACTAGAATAGGGTCGAGTAGTGCAGAGTCTAGAAGAATAGAGTTGAATATTGCCGACTAGAGCAAAATAGAGCCCAAAAGACCCAACGTGATAGAAATCAAGATGAATGGCGCCGAATCCCGCGGAATCATGCTGGATCGCGTCGAATCCCGTTGAATTGCATTGAATCCCATCCATTCAAGTCCAATCCAATCGAATCGATTAGAATAGACTAGAGAAGGGTAGAGTACAAGACAATAGAATAGAGAAGAATACAGTCGGATGGAGTAGAATGGTGTAGAATGGAGTTGAAAAGAGATAATAGAGTTGAGTAGACTCATAGAGCCATATGGAGTTGAATAGAGCCTATTCAAGCTGAATAGAACTGACCAGGGCGAAATGGAGCCGATTAGAACTGAATCGAACCGATTAGAGCCCAAGAGGGATGAATGGAGTGCAACGGAGCCGATTGGAGCCGAATCGCATCGAAATGCGTGGAATCGAATCCAGTGGAATAGATTAGAGTAGGGTTGGTTAAAATAGAGTAGAAGAGAATTGAACACAGTAAAAGAGAATAAAAAGAATACAAGAGAATCGAGTCCAAAAGGTTAGAGCAGAGCAGAATAGTGTAGAGCAGAACAGAGTCGAATAGAGTCTAAGCGAGCCAAATGGAGAAGAAACAAGGCAAATCGCGTGGAATCCCCTCGAACCAATTCCAGTCAATTAGGGTAGGGTAGAGTAAAATAGTGTTGAGTGGAGTAGAATGCTGTGCAACGCAATCGAATGGAGTCGAAAGGAGTAGAAAAGAGCCGAATAGAGCCGAATAGTGCTGAAGAGGGCCGAAGAGGGCCGAATCGAGCTGAATTGAGCCAAATCCAGCAAATCGAGCCTAATGGAGCCGAATTGAGCCGAATCCAGTTGAATCGACACCCTTCGAGCCAAATGGAGCTGAATGGACATGAATCGAACCAATTCGACCTGAATCGTGTCCAAATTCATGGAATCGAATTGAACAGATTAGAGTAGGGGAGGTTCGGGTATGGCAGGGTGGAATAGAGTAGAGTAGCATAGAATAAAACAGAAGAGAATAGAAGAGAACAGAACAATACAGAACGAATACAGAAAACAGTAGGCTAGAGTAGCGTCGAGGGAAACAGAGTAGAGTAGAATAGATTCGAACGGAGCTAAATAGAGCCAAACTGAGCCGAATCGTGTCCAAATGGGTTGAATCCAATCCAATCCAACGGATTAGAATAGAGCAGAGTTGGGTAGCATAGGGTAGGGTAGAATAGAGTAGACTAGAACAGAACAGAATAGGAAGAATAAAGAAAATAAAGAAGAGTAGACTAGAGTACGATAGAGTAGGCTAGTGTATAATAGGGTAGACTCGAATACAGCTGAGTAGAGCCGAATGGAGTCGAAATGAGAGGAATCACGTCTAATCGATTCGAGTAAATTAGAGTGGTGTAGGCTAGAGTAGAGCAGAATAGTGTAGAATGGTGTGGAATAAATAGAATGGAGTAGAATGGAGTCAAATAGAGACAAAAAGAGTAGAGAAGAGTCGAATAGAGCAGAATAGGGCCGAAAGAGGCGGAATTGAGCAGAATCGAAGCAATTCAAGCCAAACGAACCGAATAGAGCCAAATGGAATAGAATCGAGCTGATTCAAGCTTAATCACGTCGAATCCCGTTCAATGCATCCAATGCAATCCAAACGTCTAGATTAGAGAAGGGGAGAGGAGGGTGGAATAGAATAGAATAGAGTAGAGTAGACTAGAAGAGATTAGAACAGAATAGAAGGAATAGAATAGAGTAGAAAAGAGTAGGGTCGAATAGACTCGAATAGAGTCGATTAGAGACGAATAGGCCAAATAGAGACGAATAGAGAAAACAGAGCTGAATGGAGCCGAATAGAGACGTAAAGGAGCCATATAGAGCCGATTCGCACCTAATCGAGCTGAATCAAGCAGAATCACGCCGACTGTCACTGAATAGCGTCGAATCACATCGAATCACGTCGAATCGCATCAAATCACATCGTTTTGTGTCGGACCGGGTCGAATCGCTTCGGATCGCATCGGATTGCATCGAATGTCGTCGAATCACGACGAATCACGCCCCATCACGTCCAATAACTTCGAATTGCGTCCAATCTCCTAGAATTCTGCTGAATCACGTCGAATCGTATGGAATCTCGCCTAATCTCTTTGAATCCCGTCAAATGCCTTCGGACCTTGTCGAATCCCGTCAAATCCTGTCCAATCGCGTCGAAGTGAATCGAATTGAATCAAATAGATTCAAGTAGGGTGGGTTTGGGTGGGGTGCAGTAGGGTTGGGTAGGGTAGGATAGAACAGAGTCCAACAGAATAGGAGAGAACAGAACAGAAGAGAAAGAATCCAGCAGAATAGAATAGAGTAGAAAAGAGTCAGATAGTGCAGAACATAGCCGAATGGAGACAAAACAAGATGAATCGCGTTGAATCGCTTCGAATCGGGTCAAATCGAATCCATTCGAATAGATTAGGGTAGGGAAGGGTAGACGAGAATAGAGGAGAAGAGTGCAGAATGGTGTGGAATGGATTAGAACGGAGCCGACTCGAGACGAATAGAGTAGAAAAGAGTCGAATAGAGCATAGTTGGGCCGAATAGGGCCAAAGAAGGCCTAATCGAGCAGAATCCAGCAGAATCGATGCCATTGGAGCTGAATGGAGCAAAATGGAGCCCAATCGAACCGACTCGAAGCGAATTGATCTGATTCAAGCCTAATCGGGTGGAATGGCGTGAAAATGCGATGACTCGAACAGAATCAAAGATTAGAGAAGGGGAGGGGAGCGGCTGGGAGGGTAGAACAGAATAGAATAGAACAGTACATAATAGAAGGAAGAGAAGATAGCACAGTACGGTAGAGCAGAGAAGAGTAGAGTCGAATAGAGTGAAATAGTGCAGAATAGAGCTGAATAGAGCCAATTCTAGCCGAATCGAGCCCAATGGAAACAAAACGTGATGAATCGCGTCGAATAGCGTCCAATCGAATCCATTAGAATAGATTAGAGTAGGGTAGGGTAGAACAGAAGAGAGTAGAATGGAGTCGAATGGAGTTGCATAGAGAAAACTAGAGTAGAAAAGAGTCGAATCGAGCCGAATAAGGCTGAACCAAGTCGAATTGAGTTGAAACAAGCTGAATCGAAGCGATTCAAGCTGAATCGAGCTGATGGTGCCGAATGAGCCGATTCAAGCCTCATCGCGTCCAATCACATTGAAATGCTTTGAATCGAATCCAATTGAATAGATTCGAAAAGGTTAGGGTAGGGTGGTTTTTGCTAGGGTAGACTAGGGTAGACGAAAGTAGACTAGAGTAGAGTAGACAAGAGAAGTCTAGACTAGTAGCCTAGACAAGACAGCTGGACTAGTCAGACTAGTGGTATAGATCAGTAGGCTAGACAACTAGCCTTGAAGAGTACCCTTGCCCTGACAAGTCCCCTAAATTCTGAATCTGAACTAGTCCCCTTGCCTTAACTAGTATCCTGAACTAGTAGCCTTGTCTGAACTAGTACCCTTAACTAGTAGCCTTGCCTTAAGTAATAGTCTTAATGTCTGCCCTTGCCTTACCAGTACCCTGAACTAGTAGCCCTGCCTTAACTAGTACCCTGGCCTTCACCAGTAGCCTTCACTAGTACCCTGGCCTTCACTAGTAGCCTTGCCTCAACTAGTACCCTTCACTAGTACCCTCGCATTAACTAGTTGTCTTAACTAGTACCTGGCCTTCTCAGTCCCCATAAGTCCTACCCTGGCCTTAACCAGCTGCCTTAACTGGTACCCTGGTCTTAAGTAGTAGTATTCACTTGTACCCTTGAATCCACTGGTAGCCTAAACTAGTCGTCTTGCCTTAAGTAGTAGCCTTCACTTGGACCTTGCCTTAACTAGTATCCTTAACTAGTACCTGTGCCTTAACTAGTACAGCGGCCATAACGAATAGCCTGAACTAGTAGCCTTGTCTGAATTAGTACCCGGAACTAGTAGCCTTGCTTTAAGTAATAGTCTTAACGTCTGCCCTTGCCTTCCTAGTACCCTTAACTAGTAGCCAAGCCTTCACTACTACCCCTAACTAGTAGCCTTGCCTTAACTAGTAGCCTTGCCTTAACCAGTTGCCTTAACTAGGACGCTGGCCTTAACTAGAAGTATCAACTTGTAAACTTGCATCAGAGTAGCCTTAACTAGTACTCTTGCCTTAAGTAGTGGGCTGAACTAGTACTCGTGCCTTAGCTAGTACTCTTAACTAGTACAGTGCCCCTAACTCGTATCCTGAACTAGTAGCCTTCTCTTAACTAGTACCCTTAACTAGTAGCCTTGCCTTCACTGGTACCCTGGCCTTCTCCAGTAGCCTTAACTCAGACCCTGGCCTTCACTGGCAGCCTTAAGTAGTACCCTTAACTAGTACCCTCGCATTCACTAGTAGTCTGAACTAGTACCCTGGCCGTATCAGTACCCAGAACTACTACCCTTGCCGTAGCCAGTTGCCTTAAGTAGTACCCTGGCCTTAACTAGTAGTATTCACTTGTATTCTTGCATCAACTAGTAGCCTTAACTAGGCCTCTTGCCTTCAGTAGTGGCCTGAACTAGTACTCGTGCCTTAGCTAGTACTCTTAACTAGTACAGTGCCCCTAACTCATATCCTGAACTAGTAGCCTTCTCTAAACTAGTACCCTTCACTAGTACCCTTGCCTTCACTAGTACCCTGGCCTTCTCCAGTAGCCTTAACTCAGACCCTGGCCTTCACTGGCAGCCTTAAGTAGTACCCTTAACTAGTACCCTCGCATTCACTAGTAGCCTGAACTAGTACCCTGGCCGTATCAGTACCCAGAACTACTACCCTTGCCGTAACCAGTTGCCTTAAGTAGTACCCTGGCCTTAACTAGTAGTATTCACTTGTATTCTTGCATCAACTAGTAGCCTTAACTAGGACTCTTGCCTTAAGCAGTGGCCTGAATTTGTACCTTGCCTTAACTAGCAGCCTTAACTAGCACCCGTGCCTTTACTAGTACTCTTAACTAGTACAGTGGCCCTAACTAGTAGCCTGAACTAGTCCCCTTGCCTTAGGTAGTCCCTTTTCCAAACTAGTACCCTTCTTGAGTACCCCTTTTTTTATGGAGTAGGGTATGGTCCAGTAGGGTGTCATAAGGTAGGGTAGCATACGGTAGAACAGAGAAAACAGAATCCAATAGAATAGAAGAGGATAAGTCAGGATAGCTTAGTTTCGTGTAGGGTATGGTAGAGTAGCATAGGAAGGAATAGAGAAAAGAGAAAACGAGAATCCAATACAACAGAATCGAAAAGAAGAGACTAGATGAGGAAAGACTAGGGCGGGATAGGGTTCTGTCGAATAGAAGAGCGTAGAATGGTGTGGAATGGAGTCAAATGCAGTCAAACCGAGATGAATAGACGAGAAAAGAGTTGAATAGAGCGGAATAGCACCGAATAGGGACATATAGGGCTGAGTCGAGCCCAATCGAGCCCAATCGAGCCCGATCAAGTCAAATCGACCAGATTCGAGCTGAATGGAGCCGAATGGAGCTGGAATGAGCCAAATAGAGACACAGAAAATGAGCCAAGCTAGATCGAGCCAAATCGCACCTAATCGCATCCTATTGCATCGAATCTCGTCGAAGTCCATCCAATCCCACCAAAACCCATTGAATCTCATGAAATCTCACCGAATCCCGTCCAATTGTGTCCAATCGGGTCGAATCGAATGCAATCGAATTCAATAGAACAGCTTAGAGTAGTGTAGGTTAGGCTGGGATTCAATAGGGTAGGGCAGAGAGGAATAGACTAGAGAAGCATAGAGTAGAAGAGAAGAGAATACAAAGAGTAGAATGGAGTAGAGTGGAGTAGAGTAGACTAGTCAGAGTCGAGTAGTGCAGAATAGAGATGAATAGATCCAATTCGAGCTGAATCGAGTCGAATGGAGAGGAAATGAGACAAATCTCCATGAATCGAATAGATTAGAGTAGAGTAGGGTGGGGGAGAAGAGAATAGAATAGTGTAGAATGGAGTCGAACAGAGTAGAATGGTGTGGAATGGAGTCGAATGGAGCCAAATAGAGACGAATAAAGTAGAAAAGAGTTGAATAGAGCTGAACAGGGCCGGATACGTTTGGATCGAGCCTAATGATGCTGAGTCGAGCAGAATCGAGCGAAATTGTCCCGATTCAAGCCAAATCGAGCTAAATCAAGCCAATTCAAGCCTAATCCCATGGAATCGCCTTGAAAGGCATTGAATCGGATCGAATCGATTAGAGTAGAGGAGGGTAGAGTAGGAGGGGTTAGACTAGAACAGAACAGAACACAAGAGAAAGAATCGAATAGAATGAAGTAGAGACGAGTACAGTAGAATAGAGTCCAATAGAGTTGAATAGAGCCAAAGAGAGCTGAATGCAGCCGAATCCACCAAATTCGAGGTGAATCGAGAAGAATCATGTCGAATCGCGTTGAAAAGTGTCGAATCCAATCCAATAGTTTAGTGTAGGGCAGGTAAGATGAGGGGAGGGGAGGGTAGAAAAGAATAGATTAGAATAGACCAGAAAGAATAGAGAAGAGTAGACTAGAGTCAAATAGAGTCAAATCCTGCCGAAATGAGCCGAATAGAGAGGAAAAGGGCCAAGTCCAACCGAATCGAGTTGAATTCGCACAAAAAGGAGCTGATTCGAGCCGATAGGACGTGAATCAGGTCGAATCCCGTTCAAGTCTGTTGAATAGAATAGAACAGATTGCAGTAGGCTAAGTTAGAGTAGGGTAGGATAGACCAAAATGCAGTAGAACAGAACAGGATAGAAGAGAACTGAAAGACTAGAATAGGGTCGAGTAGTGCAGAGTCTAGAAGAATAGAGTTGAATATTGCCGACTAGAGCAAAATAGAGCCCAAAAGACCCAACGTGATAGAAATCAAGATGAATGGCGCCGAATCCCGCGGAATCATGCTGGATCGCGTCGAATCCCGTTGAATTGCATTGAATCCCATCCATTCAAGTCCAATCCAATCGAATCGATTAGAATAGACTAGAGAAGGGTAGAGTACAAGACAATAGAATAGAGAAGAATACAGTCGGATGGAGTAGAATGGTGTAGAATGGAGTTGAAAAGAGATAATAGAGTTGAGTAGACTCATAGAGCCATATGGAGTTGAATAGAGCCTATTCAAGCTGAATAGAACTGACCAGGGCGAAATGGAGCCGATTAGAACTGAATCGAACCGATTAGAGCCCAAGAGGGATGAATGGAGTGCAACGGAGCCGATTGGAGCCGAATCGCATCGAAATGCGTGGAATCGAATCCAGTGGAATAGATTAGAGTAGGGTTGGTTAAAATAGAGTAGAAGAGAATTGAACACAGTAAAAGAGAATAAAAAGAATACAAGAGAATCGAGTCCAAAAGGTTAGAGCAGAGCAGAATAGTGTAGAGCAGAACAGAGTCGAATAGAGTCTAAGCGAGCCAAATGGAGAAGAAACAAGGCAAATCGCGTGGAATCCCCTCGAACCAATTCCAGTCAATTAGGGTAGGGTAGAGTAAAATAGTGTTGAGTGGAGTAGAATGCTGTGCAACGCAATCGAATGGAGTCGAAAGGAGTAGAAAAGAGCCGAATAGAGCCGAATAGTGCTGAAGAGGGCCGAAGAGGGCCAAATCGAGCTGAATTGAGCCAAATCCAGCAAATCGAGCCTAATGGAGCCGAATTGAGCCGAATCCAGTTGAATCGACACCCTTCGAGCCAAATGGAGCCGAATGGACATGAATCGAACCAATTCGACCTGAATCGTGTCCAAATTCATGGAATCGAATTGAACAGATTAGAGTAGGGGAGGTTCGGGTATGGCAGGGTGGAATAGAGTAGAGTAGCATAGAATAAAACAGAAGAGAATAGAAGAGAACAGAACAATACAGAACGAATACAGAAAACAGTAGGCTAGAGTAGCGTCGAGGGAAACAGAGTAGAGTAGAATAGATTCGAACGGAGCTAAATAGAGCCAAACTGAGCCGAATCGTGTCCAAATGGGTTGAATCCAATCCAATCCAACGGATTAGAATAGAGTAGAGTTGGGTAGCATAGGGTAGGGTAGAATAGAGTAGACTAGAACAGAACAGAATAGGAAGAATAAAGAAAATAAAGAAGAGTAGACTAGAGTACGATAGAGTAGGCTAGTGTATAATAGGGTAGACTCGAATACAGCTGAGTAGAGCCGAATGGAGTCGAAATGAGAGGAATCACGTCTAATCGATTCGAGTAAATTAGAGTGGTGTAGGCTAGAGTAGAGCAGAATAGTGTAGAATGGTGTGGAATAAATAGAATGGAGTAGAATGGAGTCAAATAGAGACAAAAAGAGTAGAGAAGAGTCGCATAGAGCAGAATAGGGCCGAAAGAGGCGGAATTGAGCAGAATCGAAGCAATTCAAGCCAAACGAACCGAATAGAGCCAAATGGAATAGAATCGAGCTGATTCAAGCTTAATCACGTCGAATCCCGTTCAATGCATCCAATGCAATCCAAACGTCTAGATTAGAGAAGGGGAGAGGAGGGTGGAATAGAATAGAATAGAGTAGACTAGAAGAGATTAGAACAGAATAGAAGGAATAGAATAGAGTAGAAAAGAGTAGGGTCGAATAGACTCGAATAGAGTCGATTAGAGACGAATAGGCCAAACAGAGACGAATAGAGAAAACAGAGCTGAATGGAGCCGAATAGAGACGTAAAGGAGCCATATAGAGCCGATTCGCACCTAATCGAGCTGAATCAAGCAGAATCACGCCGACTGTCACTGAATAGCGTCGAATCACATCGAATCACGTCGAATCGCATCAAATCACATCGTTTTGTGTCGGACCGGGTCGAATCGCTTCGGATCGCATCGGATTGCATCGAATGTCGTCGAATCACGACGAATCACGCCCCATCACGTCCAATAACTTCGAATTGCGTCCAATCTCCTAGAATTCTGCTGAATCACGTCGAATCGTATGGAATCTCGCCTAATCTCTTTGAATCCCGTCAAATGCCTTCGGACCTTGTCGAATCCCGTCAAATCCTGTCCAATCGCGTCGAAGTGAATCGAATTGAATCAAATAGATTCAAGTAGGGTGGGTTTGGGTGGGGTGCAGTAGGGTTGGGTAGGGTAGGATAGAACAGAGTCCAACAGAATAGGAGAGAACAGAACAGAAGAGAAAGAATCCAGCAGAATAGAATAGAGTAGAAAAGAGTCAGATAGTGCAGAACATAGCCGAATGGAGACAAAACAAGATGAATCGCGTTGAATCGCTTCGAATCGGGTCAAATCGAATCCATTCGAATAGATTAGGGTAGGGAAGGGTAGACGAGAATAGAGGAGAAGAGTGCAGAATGGTGTGGAATGGATTAGAACGGAGCCGACTCGAGACGAATAGAGTAGAAAAGAGTCGAATAGAGCATAGTTGGGCCGAATAGGGCCAAAGAAGGCCTAATCGAGCAGAATCCAGCAGAATCGATGCCATTGGAGCTGAATGGAGCAAAATGGAGCCCAATCGAACCGACTCGAAGCGAATTGATCTGATTCAAGCCTAATCGGGTGGAATGGCGTGAAAATGCGATGACTCGAACAGAATCAAAGATTAGAGAAGGGGAGGGGAGCGGCTGGGAGGGTAGAACAGAATAGAATAGAACAGTACATAATAGAAGGAAGAGAAGATAGCACAGTACGGTAGAGCAGAGAAGAGTAGAGTCGAATAGAGTGAAATAGTGCAGAATAGAGCTGAATAGAGCCAATTCTAGCCGAATCGAGCCCAATGGAAACAAAACGTGATGAATCGCGTCGAATAGCGTCCAATCGAATCCATTAGAATAGATTAGAGTAGGGTAGGGTAGAACAGAAGAGAGTAGAATGGAGTCGAATGGAGTTGCATAGAGAAAACTAGAGTAGAAAAGAGTCGAATCGAGCCGAATAAGGCTGAACCAAGTCGAATTGAGTTGAAACAAGCTGAATCGAAGCGATTCAAGCTGAATCGAGCTGATGGTGCCGAATGAGCCGATTCAAGCCTCATCGCGTCCAATCACATTGAAATGCTTTGAATCGAATCCAATTGAATAGATTCGAAAAGGTTAGGGTAGGGTGGTTTTTGCTAGGGTAGACTAGGGTAGACGAAAGTAGACTAGAGTAGAGTAGACAAGAGAAGTCTAGACTAGTAGCCTAGACAAGACAGCTGGACTAGTCAGACTAGTGGTATAGATCAGTAGGCTAGACAACTAGCCTTGAAGAGTACCCTTGCCCTGACAAGTCCCCTAAATTCTGAATCTGAACTAGTCCCCTTGCCTTAACTAGTATCCTGAACTAGTAGCCTTGTCTGAACTAGTACCCTTAACTAGTAGCCTTGCCTTAAGTAATAGTCTTAATGTCTGCCCTTGCCTTACCAGTACCCTGAACTAGTAGCCCTGCCTTAACTAGTACCCTGGCCTTCACCAGTAGCCTTCACTAGTACCCTGGCCTTCACTAGTAGCCTTGCCTCAACTAGTACCCTTCACTAGTACCCTCGCATTAACTAGTTGTCTTAACTAGTACCTGGCCTTCTCAGTCCCCATAAGTCCTACCCTGGCCTTAACCAGCTGCCTTAACTGGTACCCTGGTCTTAACTAGTAGTATTCACTTGTACCCTTGAATCCACTGGTAGCCTAAACTAGTCGTCTTGCCTTAAGTAGTAGCCTTCACTTGGACCTTGCCTTAACTAGTATCCTTAACTAGTACCTGTGCCTTAACTAGTACAGCGGCCATAACGAATAGCCTGAACTAGTAGCCTTGTCTGAATTAGTACCCGGAACTAGTAGCCTTGCTTTAAGTAATAGTCTTAACGTCTGCCCTTGCCTTCCTAGTACCCTTAACTAGTAGCCAAGCCTTCACTACTACCCCTAACTAGTAGCCTTGCCTTAACTAGTAGCCTTGCCTTAACCAGTTGCCTTAACTAGGACGCTGGCCTTAACTAGAAGTATCAACTTGTAAACTTGCATCAGAGTAGCCTTAACTAGTACTCTTGCCTTAAGTAGTGGGCTGAACTAGTACTCGTGCCTTAGCTAGTACTCTTAACTAGTACAGTGCCCCTAACTCGTATCCTGAACTAGTAGCCTTCTCTTAACTAGTACCCTTAACTAGTAGCCTTGCCTTCACTGGTACCCTGGCCTTCTCCAGTAGCCTTAACTCAGACCCTGGCCTTCACTGGCAGCCTTAAGTAGTACCCTTAACTAGTACCCTCGCATTCACTAGTAGTCTGAACTAGTACCCTGGCCGTATCAGTACCCAGAACTACTACCCTTGCCGTAGCCAGTTGCCTTAAGTAGTACCCTGGCCTTAACTAGTAGTATTCACTTGTATTCTTGCATCAACTAGTAGCCTTAACTAGGCCTCTTGCCTTCAGTAGTGGCCTGAACTAGTACTCGTGCCTTAGCTAGTACTCTTAACTAGTACAGTGCCCCTAACTCATATCCTGAACTAGTAGCCTTCTCTAAACTAGTACCCTTCACTAGTACCCTTGCCTTCACTAGTACCCTGGCCTTCTCCAGTAGCCTTAACTCAGACCCTGGCCTTCACTGGCAGCCTTAAGTAGTACCCTTAACTAGTACCCTCGCATTCACTAGTAGCCTGAACTAGTACCCTGGCCGTATCAGTACCCAGAACTACTACCCTTGCCGTAACCAGTTGCCTTAAGTAGTACCCTGGCCTTAACTAGTAGTATTCACTTGTATTCTTGCATCAACTAGTAGCCTTAACTAGGACTCTTGCCTTAAGCAGTGGCCTGAATTTGTACCTTGCCTTAACTAGCAGCCTTAACTAGCACCCGTGCCTTTACTAGTACTCTTAACTAGTACAGTGGCCCTAACTAGTAGCCTGAACTAGTCCCCTTGCCTTAGGTAGTCCCTTTTCCAAACTAGTACCCTTCTTGAGTACCCCTTTTTTTATGGAGTAGGGTATGGTCCAGTAGGGTGTCATAAGGTAGGGTAGCATACGGTAGAACAGAGAAAACAGAATCCAATAGAATAGAAGAGGATAAGTCAGGATAGCTTAGTTTCGTGTAGGGTATGGTAGAGTAGCATAGGAAGGAATAGAGAAAAGAGAAAACGAGAATCCAATACAACAGAATCGAAAAGAAGAGACTAGATGAGGAAAGACTAGGGCGGGATAGGGTTCTGTCGAATAGAAGAGCGTAGAATGGTGTGGAATGGAGTCAAATGCAGTCAAACCGAGATGAATAGACGAGAAAAGAGTTGAATAGAGCGGAATAGCACCGAATAGGGACATATAGGGCTGAGTCGAGCCCAATCGAGCCCAATCGAGCCCGATCAAGTCAAATCGACCAGATTCGAGCTGAATGGAGCCGAATGGAGCTGGAATGAGCCAAATAGAGACACAGAAAATGAGCCAAGCTAGATCGAGCCAAATCGCACCTAATCACATCCTATTGCATCGAATCTCATCGAAGTCCATCCAATCCCACCAAAACCCATTGAATCTCATGAAATCTCACCGAATCCCGTCCAATTGTGTCCAATCGGGTCGAATCGAATGCAATCGAATTCAATAGAACAGCTTAGAGTAGTGTAGGTTAGGCTGGGATTCAATAGGGTAGGGCAGAGAGGAATAGACTAGAGAAGCATAGAGTAGAAGAGAAGAGAATACAAAGAGTAGAATGGAGTAGAGTGGAGTAGAGTAGACTAGTCAGAGTCGAGTAGTGCAGAATAGAGATGAATAGATCCAATTCGAGCTGAATCGAGTCGAATGGAGAGGAAATGAGACAAATCTCCATGAATCGAATAGATTAGAGTAGAGTAGGGTGGGGGAGAAGAGAATAGAATAGTGTAGAATGGAGTCGAACAGAGTAGAATGGTGTGGAATGGAGTCGAATGGAGCCAAATAGAGACGAATAAAGTAGAAAAGAGTTGAATAGAGCTGAACAGGGCCGGATACGTTTGGATCGAGCCTAATGATGCTGAGTCGAGCAGAATCGAGCGAAATTGTCCCGATTCAAGCCAAATCGAGCTAAATCAAGCCAATTCAAGCCTAATCCCATGGAATCGCCTTGAAAGGCATTGAATCGGATCGAATCGATTAGAGTAGAGGAGGGTAGAGTAGGAGGGGTTAGACTAGAACAGAACAGAACACAAGAGAAAGAATCGAATAGAATGAAGTAGAGACGAGTACAGTAGAATAGAGTCCAATAGAGTTGAATAGAGCCAAAGAGAGCTGAATGCAGCCGAATCCACCAAATTCGAGGTGAATCGAGAAGAATCATGTCGAATCGCGTTGAAAAGTGTCGAATCCAATCCAATAGTTTAGTGTAGGGCAGGTAAGATGAGGGGAGGGGAGGGTAGAAAAGAATAGATTAGAATAGACCAGAAAGAATAGAGAAGAGTAGACTAGAGTCAAATAGAGTCAAATCCTGCCGAAATGAGCCGAATAGAGAGGAAAAGGGCCAAGTCCAACCGAATCGAGTTGAATTCGCACAAAAAGGAGCTGATTCGAGCCGATAGGACGTGAATCAGGTCGAATCCCGTTCAAGTCTGTTGAATAGAATAGAACAGATTGCAGTAGGCTAAGTTAGAGTAGGGTAGGATAGACCAAAATGCAGTAGAACAGAACAGGATAGAAGAGAACTGAAAGACTAGAATAGGGTCGAGTAGTGCAGAGTCTAGAAGAATAGAGTTGAATATTGCCGACTAGAGCAAAATAGAGCCCAAAAGACCCAACGTGATAGAAATCAAGATGAATGGCGCCGAATCCCGCGGAATCATGCTGGATCGCGTCGAATCCCGTTGAATTGCATTGAATCCCATCCATTCAAGTCCAATCCAATCGAATCGATTAGAATAGACTAGAGAAGGGTAGAGTACAAGACAATAGAATAGAGAAGAATACAGTCGGATGGAGTAGAATGGTGTAGAATGGAGTTGAAAAGAGATAATAGAGTTGAGTAGACTCATAGAGCCATATGGAGTTGAATAGAGCCTATTCAAGCTGAATAGAACTGACCAGGGCGAAATGGAGCCGATTAGAACTGAATCGAACCGATTAGAGCCCAAGAGGGATGAATGGAGTGCAACGGAGCCGATTGGAGCCGAATCGCATCGAAATGCGTGGAATCGAATCCAGTGGAATAGATTAGAGTAGGGTTGGTTAAAATAGAGTAGAAGAGAATTGAACACAGTAAAAGAGAATAAAAAGAATACAAGAGAATCGAGTCCAAAAGGTTAGAGCAGAGCAGAATAGTGTAGAGCAGAACAGAGTCGAATAGAGTCTAAGCGAGCCAAATGGAGAAGAAACAAGGCAAATCGCGTTGAATCCCCTCGAACCAATTCCAGTCAATTAGGGTAGGGTAGAGTAAAATAGTGTTGAGTGGAGTAGAATGCTGTGCAACGCAATCGAATGGAGTCGAAAGGAGTAGAAAAGAGCCGAATAGAGCCGAATAGTGCTGAAGAGGGCCGAAGAGGGCCAAATCGAGCTGAATTGAGCCAAATCCAGCAAATCGAGCCTAATGGAGCCGAATTGAGCCGAATCCAGTTGAATCGACACCCTTCGAGCCAAATGGAGCCGAATGGACATGAATCGAACCAATTCGACGTGAATCGTGTCCAAATTCATGGAATCGAATTGAACAGATTAGAGTAGGGGAGGTTCGGGTATGGCAGGGTGGAATAGAGTAGAGTAGCATAGAATAAAACAGAAGAGAATAGAAGAGAACAGAACAATACAGAACGAATACAGAAAACAGTAGGCTAGAGTAGCGTCGAGGGAAACAGAGTAGAGTAGAATAGATTCGAACGGAGCTAAATAGAGCCAAACTGAGCCGAATCGTGTCCAAATGGGTTGAATCCAATCCAATCCAACGGATTAGAATAGAGTAGAGTTGGGTAGCATAGGGTAGGGTAGAATAGAGTAGACTAGAACAGAACAGAATAGGAAGAATAAAGAAAATAAAGAAGAGTAGACTAGAGTACGATAGAGTAGGCTAGTGTATAATAGGGTAGACTCGAATACAGCTGAGTAGAGCCGAATGGAGTCGAAATGAGAGGAATCACGTCTAATCGATTCGAGTAAATTAGAGTGGTGTAGGCTAGAGTAGAGCAGAATAGTGTAGAATGGTGTGGAATAAATAGAATGGAGTAGAATGGAGTCAAATAGAGACAAAAAGAGTAGAGAAGAGTCGCATAGAGCAGAATAGGGCCGAAAGAGGCGGAATTGAGCAGAATCGAAGCAATTCAAGCCAAACGAACCGAATAGAGCCAAATGGAATAGAATCGAGCTGATTCAAGCTTAATCACGTCGAATCCCGTTCAATGCATCCAATGCAATCCAAACGTCTAGATTAGAGAAGGGGAGAGGAGGGTGGAATAGAATAGAATAGAGTAGACTAGAAGAGATTAGAACAGAATAGAAGGAATAGAATAGAGTAGAAAAGAGTAGGGTCGAATAGACTCGAATAGAGTCGATTAGAGACGAATAGGCCAAATAGAGACGAATAGAGAAAACAGAGCTGAATGGAGCCGAATAGAGACGTAAAGGAGCCATATAGAGCCGATTCGCACCTAATCGAGCTGAATCAAGCAGAATCACGCCGACTGTCACTGAATAGCGTCGAATCACATCGAATCACGTCGAATCGCATCAAATCACATCGTTTTGTGTCGGACCGGGTCGAATCGCTTCGGATCGCATCGGATTGCATCGAATGTCGTCGAATCACGACGAATCACGCCCCATCACGTCCAATAACTTCGAATTGCGTCCAATCTCCTAGAATTCTGCTGAATCACGTCGAATCGTATGGAATCTCGCCTAATCTCTTTGAATCCCGTCAAATGCCTTCGGACCTTGTCGAATCCCGTCAAATCCTGTCCAATCGCGTCGAAGTGAATCGAATTGAATCAAATAGATTCAAGTAGGGTGGGTTTGGGTGGGGTGCAGTAGGGTTGGGTAGGGTAGGATAGAACAGAGTCCAACAGAATAGGAGAGAACAGAACAGAAGAGAAAGAATCCAGCAGAATAGAATAGAGTAGAAAAGAGTCAGATAGTGCAGAACATAGCCGAATGGAGACAAAACAAGATGAATCGCGTTGAATCGCTTCGAATCGGGTCAAATCGAATCCATTCGAATAGATTAGGGTAGGGAAGGGTAGACGAGAATAGAGGAGAAGAGTGCAGAATGGTGTGGAATGGATTAGAACGGAGCTGACTCGAGACGAATAGAGTAGAAAAGAGTCGAATAGAGCATAGTTGGGCCGAATAGGGCCAAAGAAGGCCTAATCGAGCAGAATCCAGCAGAATCGATGCCATTGGAGCTGAATGGAGCAAAATGGAGCCCAATCGAACCGACTCGAAGCGAATTGATCTGATTCAAGCCTAATCGGGTGGAATGGCGTGAAAATGCGATGACTCGAACAGAATCAAAGATTAGAGAAGGGGAGGGGAGCGGCCGGGAGGGTAGAACAGAATAGAATAGAACAGTACATAATAGAAGGAAGAGAAGATAGCACAGTACGGTAGAGCAGAGAAGAGTAGAGTCGAATAGAGTGAAATAGTGCAGAATAGAGCTGAATAGAGCCAATTCTAGCCGAATCGAGCCCAATGGAAACAAAACGTGATGAATCGCGTCGAATAGCGTCCAATCGAATCCATTAGAATAGATTAGAGTAGGGTAGGGTAGAACAGAATAGAGTAGAATGGAGTCGAATGGAGTTGCATAGAGAAAACTAGAGTAGAAAAGAGTCGAATCGAGCCGAATAAGGCTGAACCAAGTCGAATTGAGTTGAAACAAGCTGAATCGAAGCGATTCAAGCTGAATCGAGCTGATGGTGCCGAATGAGCCGATTCAAGCCTCATCGCGTCCAATCACATTGAAATGCTTTGAATCGAATCCAATTGAATAGATTCGAAAAGGTTAGGGTAGGGTGGTTTTTGCTAGGGTAGACTAGGGTAGACGAAAGTAGACTAGAGTAGAGTAGACAAGAGAAGTCTAGACTAGTAGCCTAGACAAGACAGCTGGACTAGTCAGACTAGTGGTATAGATCAGTAGGCTAGACAACTAGCCTTGAAGAGTACCCTTGCCCTGACAAGTCCCCTAAATTCTGAATCTGAACTAGTCCCCTTGCCTTAACTAGTATCCTGCACTAGTAGCCTTGTCTGAACTAGTACCCTTAACTAGTGGCCTTGCCTTAAGTAATAGTCTTAATGTCTGCCCTTGCCTTACCAGTACCCTGAACTAGTAGCCCTGCCTTAACTAGTACCCTGGCCTTCACCAGTAGCCTTCACTAGTACCCTGGCCTTCACTAGTAGCCTTGCCTCAACTAGTACCCTTCACTAGTACCCTCGCATTAACTAGTTGTCTTAACTAGTACCTGGCCTTCTCAGTCCCCATAAGTCCTACCCTGGCCTTAACCAGCTGCCTTAACTGGTACCCTGGTCTTAAGTAGTAGTATTCACTTGTACCCTTGAATCCACTGGTAGCCTAAACTAGTCGTCTTGCCTTAAGTAGTAGCCTTCGCTTGGACCTTGCCTTAACTAGTATCCTTAACTAGTACCTGTGCCTTAACTAGTACAGCGGCCATAACGAATAGCCTGAACTAGTAGCCTTGTCTGAATTAGTACCCGGAGCTAGTAGCCTTGCTTTAAGTAATAGTCTTAACGTCTGCCCTTGCCTTCCTAGTACCCTTAACTAGTAGCCAAGCCTTCACTACTACCCCTAACTAGTAGCCTTGCCTTAACTAGTAGCCTTGCCTTAACCAGTTGCCTTAACTAGGACCCTGGCCTTAACTAGAAGTATCAACTTGTAAACTTGCATCAGAGTAGCCTTAACTAGTACTCTTGCCTTAAGTAGTGGGCTGAACTAGTACTCGTGCCTTAGCTAGTACTCTTAACTAGTACAGTGCCCCTAACTCGTATCCTGAACTAGTAGCCTTCTCTTAACTAGTACCCTTAACTAGTAGCCTTGCCTTCACTGGTACCCTGGCCTTCTCCAGTAGCCTTAACTCAGACCCTGGCCTTCACTGGCAGCCTTAAGTAGTACCCTTAACTAGTACCCTCGCATTCACTAGTAGTCTGAACTAGTACCCTGGCCGTATCAGTACCCAGAACTACTACCCTTGCCGTAGCCAGTTGCCTTAAGTAGTACCCTGGCCTTAACTAGTAGTATTCACTTGTATTCTTGCATCAACTAGTAGCCTTAACTAGGCCTCTTGCCTTCAGTAGTGGCCTGAACTAGTACTCGTGCCTTAGCTAGTACTCTTAACTAGTACAGTGCCCCTAACTCATATCCTGAACTAGTAGCCTTCTCTAAACTAGTACCCTTCACTAGTACCCTTGCCTTCACTAGTACCCTGGCCTTCTCCAGTAGCCTTAACTCAGACCCTGGCCTTCACTGGCAGCCTTAAGTAGTACCCTTAACTAGTACCCTCGCATTCACTAGTAGCCTGAACTAGTACCCTGGCCGTATCAGTACCCAGAACTACTACCCTTGCCGTAACCAGTTGCCTTAAGTAGTACCCTGGCCTTAACTAGTAGTATTCACTTGTATTCTTGCATCAACTAGTAGCCTTAACTAGGACTCTTGCCTTAAGCAGTGGCCTGAATTTGTACCTTGCCTTAACTAGCAGCCTTAACTAGCACCCGTGCCTTTACTAGTACTCTTAACTAGTACAGTGGCCCTAACTAGTAGCCTGAACTAGTCCCCTTGCCTTAGGTAGTCCCTTTTCCAAACTAGTACCCTTCTTGAGTACCCCTTTTTTTATGGAGTAGGGTATGGTCCAGTAGGGTGTCATAAGGTAGGGTAGCATACGGTAGAACAGAGAAAACAGAATCCAATAGAATAGAAGAGGATAAGTCAGGATAGCTTAGTTTCGTGTAGGGTATGGTAGAGTAGCATAGGAAGGAATAGAGAAAAGAGAAAACGAGAATCCAATACAACAGAATCGAAAAGAAGAGACTAGATGAGGAAAGACTAGGGCGGGATAGGGTTCTGTCGAATAGAAGAGCGTAGAATGGTGTGGAATGGAGTCAAATGCAGTCAAACCGAGATGAATAGACGAGAAAAGAGTTGAATAGAGTGGAATAGCACCGAATAGGGACATATAGGGCTGAGTCGAGCCCAATCGAGCCCAATCGAGCCCGATCAAGTCAAATCGACCAGATTCGAGCTGAATGGAGCCGAATGGAGCTGGAATGAGCCAAATAGAGACACAGAAAATGAGCCAAGCTAGATCGAGCCAAATCGCACCTAATCACATCCTATTGCATCGAATCTCATCGAAGTCCATCCAATCCCACCAAAACCCATTGAATCTCATGAAATCTCACCGAATCCCGTCCAATTGTGTCCAATCGGGTCGAATCGAATGCAATCGAATTCAATAGAACAGCTTAGAGTAGTGTAGGTTAGGCTGGGATTCAATAGGGTAGGGCAGAGAGGAATAGACTAGAGAAGCATAGAGTAGAAGAGAAGAGAATACAAAGAGTAGAATGGAGTAGAGTGGAGTAGAGTAGACTAGTCAGAGTCGAGTAGTGCAGAATAGAGATGAATAGATCCAATTCGAGCTGAATCGAGTCGAATGGAGAGGAAATGAGACAAATCTCCATGAATCGAATAGATTAGAGTAGAGTAGGGTGGGGGAGAAGAGAATAGAATAGTGTAGAATGGAGTCGAACAGAGTAGAATGGTGTGGAATGGAGTCGAATGGAGCCAAATAGAGACGAATAAAGTAGAAAAGAGTTGAATAGAGCTGAACAGGGCCGGATACGTTTGGATCGAGCCTAATGATGCTGAGTCGAGCAGAATCGAGCGAAATTGTCCCGATTCAAGCCAAATCGAGCTAAATCAAGCCAATTCAAGCCTAATCCCATGGAATCGCCTTGAAAGGCATTGAATCGGATCGAATCGATTAGAGTAGAGGAGGGTAGAGTAGGAGGGGTTAGACTAGAACAGAACAGAACACAAGAGAAAGAATCGAATAGAATGAAGTAGAGACGAGTACAGTAGAATAGAGTCCAATAGAGTTGAATAGAGCCAAAGAGAGCTGAATGCAGCCGAATCCACCAAATTCGAGGTGAATCGAGAAGAATCATGTCGAATCGCGTTGAAAAGTGTCGAATCCAATCCAATAGTTTAGTGTAGGGCAGGTAAGATGAGGGGAGGGGAGGGTAGAAAAGAATAGATTAGAATAGACCAGAAAGAATAGAGAAGAGTAGACTAGAGTCAAATAGAGTCAAATCCTGCCGAAATGAGCCGAATAGAGAGGAAAAGGGCCAAGTCCAACCGAATCGAGTTGAATTCGCACAAAAAGGAGCTGATTCGAGCCGATAGGACGTGAATCAGGTCGAATCCCGTTCAAGTCTGTTGAATAGAATAGAACAGATTGCAGTAGGCTAAGTTAGAGTAGGGTAGGATAGACCAAAATGCAGTAGAACAGAACAGGATAGAAGAGAACTGAAAGACTAGAATAGGGTCGAGTAGTGCAGAGTCTAGAAGAATAGAGTTGAATATTGCCGACTAGAGCAAAATAGAGCCCAAAAGACCCAACGTGATAGAAATCAAGATGAATGGCGCCGAATCCCGCGGAATCATGCTGGATCGCGTCGAATCCCGTTGAATTGCATTGAATCCCATCCATTCAAGTCCAATCCAATCGAATCGATTAGAATAGACTAGAGAAGGGTAGAGTACAAGACAATAGAATAGAGAAGAATACAGTCGGATGGAGTAGAATGGTGTAGAATGGAGTTGAAAAGAGATAATAGAGTTGAGTAGACTCATAGAGCCATATGGAGTTGAATAGAGCCTATTCAAGCTGAATAGAACTGACCAGGGCGAAATGGAGCCGATTAGAACTGAATCGAACCGATTAGAGCCCAAGAGGGATGAATGGAGTGCAACGGAGCCGATTGGAGCCGAATCGCATCGAAATGCGTGGAATCGAATCCAGTGGAATAGATTAGAGTAGGGTTGGTTAAAATAGAGTAGAAGAGAATTGAACACAGTAAAAGAGAATAAAAAGAATACAAGAGAATCGAGTCCAAAAGGTTAGAGCAGAGCAGAATAGTGTAGAGCAGAACAGAGTCGAATAGAGTCTAAGCGAGCCAAATGGAGAAGAAACAAGGCAAATCGCGTTGAATCCCCTCGAACCAATTCCAGTCAATTAGGGTAGGGTAGAGTAAAATAGTGTTGAGTGGAGTAGAATGCTGTGCAACGCAATCGAATGGAGTCGAAAGGAGTAGAAAAGAGCCGAATAGAGCCGAATAGTGCTGAAGAGGGCCGAAGAGGGCCAAATCGAGCTGAATTGAGCCAAATCCAGCAAATCGAGCCTAATGGAGCCGAATTGAGCCGAATCCAGTTGAATCGACACCCTTCGAGCCAAATGGAGCCGAATGGACATGAATCGAACCAATTCGACCTGAATCGTGTCCAAATTCATGGAATCGAATTGAACAGATTAGAGTAGGGGAGGTTCGGGTATGGCAGGGTGGAATAGAGTAGAGTAGCATAGAATAAAACAGAAGAGAATAGAAGAGAACAGAACAATACAGAACGAATACAGAAAACAGTAGGCTAGAGTAGCGTCGAGGGAAACAGAGTAGAGTAGAATAGATTCGAACGGAGCTAAATAGAGCCAAACTGAGCCGAATCGTGTCCAAATGGGTTGAATCCAATCCAATCCAACGGATTAGAATAGAGTAGAGTTGGGTAGCATAGGGTAGGGTAGAATAGAGTAGACTAGAACAGAACAGAATAGGAAGAATAAAGAAAATAAAGAAGAGTAGACTAGAGTACGATAGAGTAGGCTAGTGTATAATAGGGTAGACTCGAATACAGCTGAGTAGAGCCGAATGGAGTCGAAATGAGAGGAATCACGTCTAATCGATTCGAGTAAATTAGAGTGGTGTAGGCTAGAGTAGAGCAGAATAGTGTAGAATGGTGTGGAATAAATAGAATGGAGTAGAATGGAGTCAAATAGAGACAAAAAGAGTAGAGAAGAGTCGCATAGAGCAGAATAGGGCCGAAAGAGGCGGAATTGAGCAGAATCGAAGCAATTCAAGCCAAACGAACCGAATAGAGCCAAATGGAATAGAATCGAGCTGATTCAAGCTTAATCACGTCGAATCCCGTTCAATGCATCCAATGCAATCCAAACGTCTAGATTAGAGAAGGGGAGAGGAGGGTGGAATAGAATAGAATAGAGTAGACTAGAAGAGATTAGAACAGAATAGAAGGAATAGAATAGAGTAGAAAAGAGTAGGGTCGAATAGACTCGAATAGAGTCGATTAGAGACGAATAGGCCAAACAGAGACGAATAGAGAAAACAGAGCTGAATGGAGCCGAATAGAGACGTAAAGGAGCCATATAGAGCCGATTCGCACCTAATCGAGCTGAATCAAGCAGAATCACGCCGACTGTCACTGAATAGCGTCGAATCACATCGAATCACGTCGAATCGCATCAAATCACATCGTTTTGTGTCGGACCGGGTCGAATCGCTTCGGATCGCATCGGATTGCATCGAATGTCGTCGAATCACGACGAATCACGCCCCATCACGTCCAATAACTTCGAATTGCGTCCAATCTCCTAGAATTCTGCTGAATCACGTCGAATCGTATGGAATCTCGCCTAATCTCTTTGAATCCCGTCAAATGCCTTCGGACCTTGTCGAATCCCGTCAAATCCTGTCCAATCGCGTCGAAGTGAATCGAATTGAATCAAATAGATTCAAGTAGGGTGGGTTTGGGTGGGGTGCAGTAGGGTTGGGTAGGGTAGGATAGAACAGAGTCCAACAGAATAGGAGAGAACAGAACAGAAGAGAAAGAATCCAGCAGAATAGAATAGAGTAGAAAAGAGTCAGATAGTGCAGAACATAGCCGAATGGAGACAAAACAAGATGAATCGCGTTGAATCGCTTCGAATCGGGTCAAATCGAATCCATTCGAATAGATTAGGGTAGGGAAGGGTAGACGAGAATAGAGGAGAAGAGTGCAGAATGGTGTGGAATGGATTAGAACGGAGCTGACTTGAGACGAATAGAGTAGAAAAGAGTCGAATAGAGCATAGTTGGGCCGAATAGGGCCAAAGAAGGCCTAATCGAGCAGAATCCAGCAGAATCGATGCCATTGGAGCTGAATGGAGCAAAATGGAGCCCAATCGAACCGACTCGAAGCGAATTGATCTGATTCAAGCCTAATCGGGTGGAATGGCGTGAAAATGCGATGACTCGAACAGAATCAAAGATTAGAGAAGGGGAGGGGAGCGGCCGGGAGGGTAGAACAGAATAGAATAGAACAGTACATAATAGAAGGAAGAGAAGATAGCACAGTACGGTAGAGCAGAGAAGAGTAGAGTCGAATAGAGTGAAATAGTGCAGAATAGAGCTGAATAGAGCCAATTCTAGCCGAATCGAGCCCAATGGAAACAAAACGTGATGAATCGCGTCGAATAGCGTCCAATCGAATCCATTAGAATAGATTAGAGTAGGGTAGGGTAGAACAGAAGAGAGTAGAATGGAGTCGAATGGAGTTGCATAGAGAAAACTAGAGTAGAAAAGAGTCGAATCGAGCCGAATAAGGCTGAACCAAGTCGAATTGAGTTGAAACAAGCTGAATCGAAGCGATTCAAGCTGAATCGAGCTGATGGTGCCGAATGAGCCGATTCAAGCCTCATCGCGTCCAATCACATTGAAATGCTTTGAATCGAATCCAATTGAATAGATTCGAAAAGGTTAGGGTAGGGTGGTTTTTGCTAGGGTAGACTAGGGTAGACGAAAGTAGACTAGAGTAGAGTAGACAAGAGAAGTCTAGACTAGTAGCCTAGACAAGACAGCTGGACTAGTCAGACTAGTGGTATAGATCAGTAGGCTAGACAACTAGCCTTGAAGAGTACCCTTGCCCTGACAAGTCCCCTAAATTCTGAATCTGAACTAGTCCCCTTGCCTTAACTAGTATCCTGCACTAGTAGCCTTGTCTGAACTAGTACCCTTAACTAGTAGCCTTGCCTTAAGTAATAGTCTTAATGTCTGCCCTTGCCTTACCAGTACCCTGAACTAGTAGCCCTGCCTTAACTAGTACCCTGGCCTTCACCAGTAGCCTTCACTAGTACCCTGGCCTTCACTAGTAGCCTTGCCTCAACTAGTACCCTTCACTAGTACCCTCGCATGAACTAGTTGTCTTAACTAGTACCTGGCCTTCTCAGTCCCCATAAGTCCTACCCTGGCCTTAACCAGCTGCCTTAACTGGTACCCTGGTCTTAAGTAGTAGTATTCACTTGTACCCTTGAATCCACTGGTAGCCTAAACTAGTCGTCTTGCCTTAAGTAGTAGCCTTCGCTTGGACCTTGCCTTAACTAGTATCCTTAACTAGTACCTGTGCCTTAACTAGTACAGCGGCCATAACGAATAGCCTGAACTAGTAGCCTTGTCTGAATTAGTACCCGGAACTAGTAGCCTTGCTTTAAGTAATAGTCTTAACGTCTGCCCTTGCCTTCCTAGTACCCTTAACTAGTAGCCAAGCCTTCACTACTACCCCTAACTAGTAGCCTTGCCTTAACTAGTAGCCTTGCCTTAACCAGTTGCCTTAACTAGGACGCTGGCCTTAACTAGAAGTATCAACTTGTAAACTTGCATCAGAGTAGCCTTAACTAGTACTCTTGCCTTAAGTAGTGGGCTGAACTAGTACTCGTGCCTTAGCTAGTACTCTTAACTAGTACAGTGCCCCTAACTCGTATCCTGAACTAGTAGCCTTCTCTTAACTAGTACCCTTAACTAGTAGCCTTGCCTTCACTGGTACCCTGGCCTTCTCCAGTAGCCTTAACTCAGACCCTGGCCTTCACTGGCAGCCTTAAGTAGTACCCTTAACTAGTACCCTCGCATTCACTAGTAGCCTGAACTAGTACCCTGGCCGTATCAGTACCCAGAACTACTACCCTTGCCGTAACCAGTTGCCTTAAGTAGTACCCTGGCCTTAACTAGTAGTATTCACTTGTATTCTTGCATCAACTAGTAGCCTTAACTAGGACTCTTGCCTTAAGCAGTGGCCTGAATTTGTACCTTGCCTTAACTAGCAGCCTTAACTAGCACCCGTGCCTTTACTAGTACTCTTAACTAGTACAGTGGCCCTAACTAGTAGCCTGAACTAGTCCCCTTGACTTAGGTAGTCCCTTTTCCAAACTAGTACCCTTCTTGAGTACCCCTTTTTTTATGGAGTAGGGTATGGTCCAGTAGGGTGTCATAAGGTAGGGTAGCATACGGTAGAACAGAGAAAACAGAATCCAATAGAATAGAAGAGGATAAGTCAGGATAGCTTAGTTTCGTGTAGGGTATGGTAGAGTAGCATAGGAAGGAATAGAGAAAAGAGAAAACGAGAATCCAATACAACAGAATCGAAAAGAAGAGACTAGATGAGGAAAGACTAGGGCGGGATAGGGTTCTGTCGAATAGAAGAGCGTAGAATGGTGTGGAATGGAGTCAAATGCAGTCAAACCGAGATGAATAGACGAGAAAAGAGTTGAATAGAGCGGAATAGCACCGAATAGGGACATATAGGGCTGAGTCGAGCCCAATCGAGCCCAATCGAGCCCGATCAAGTCAAATCGACCAGATTCGAGCTGAATGGAGCCGAATGGAGCTGGAATGAGCCAAATAGAGACACAGAAAATGAGCCAAGCTAGATCGAGCCAAATCGCACCTAATCACATCCTATTGCATCGAATCTCATCGAAGTTCATCCAATCCCACCAAAACCCATTGAATCTCATGAAATCTCACCGAATCCCGTCCAATTGTGTCCAATCGGGTCGAATCGAATGCAATCGAATTCAATAGAACAGCTTAGAGTAGTGTAGGTTAGGCTGGGATTCAATAGGGTAGGGCAGAGAGGAATAGACTAGAGAAGCATAGAGTAGAAGAGAAGAGAATACAAAGAGTAGAATGGAGTAGAGTGGAGTAGAGTAGACTAGTCAGAGTCGAGTAGTGCAGAATAGAGATGAATAGATCCAATTCGAGCTGAATCGAGTCGAATGGAGAGGAAATGAGACAAATCTCCATGAATCGAATAGATTAGAGTAGAGTAGGGTGGGGGAGAAGAGAATAGAATAGTGTAGAATGGAGTCGAACAGAGTAGAATGGTGTGGAATGGAGTCGAATGGAGCCAAATAGAGACGAATAAAGTAGAAAAGAGTTGAATAGAGCTGAACAGGGCCGGATACGTTTGGATCGAGCCTAATGATGCTGAGTCGAGCAGAATCGAGCGAAATTGTCCCGATTCAAGCCAAATCGAGCTAAATCAAGCCAATTCAAGCCTAATCCCATGGAATCGCCTTGAAAGGCATTGAATCGGATCGAATCGATTAGAGTAGAGGAGGGTAGAGTAGGAGGGGTTAGACTAGAACAGAACAGAACACAAGAGAAAGAATCGAATAGAATGAAGTAGAGACGAGTACAGTAGAATAGAGTCCAATAGAGTTGAATAGAGCCAAAGAGAGCTGAATGCAGCCGAATCCACCAAATTCGAGGTGAATCGAGAAGAATCATGTCGAATCGCGTTGAAAAGTGTCGAATCCAATCCAATAGTTTAGTGTAGGGCAGGTAAGATGAGGGGAGGGGAGGGTAGAAAAGAATAGATTAGAATAGACCAGAAAGAATAGAGAAGAGTAGACTAGAGTCAAATAGAGTCAAATCCTGCCGAAATGAGCCGAATAGAGAGGAAAAGGGCCAAGTCCAACCGAATCGAGTTGAATTCGCACAAAAAGGAGCTGATTCGAGCCGATAGGACGTGAATCAGGTCGAATCCCGTTCAAGTCTGTTGAATAGAATAGAACAGATTGCAGTAGGCTAAGTTAGAGTAGGGTAGGATAGACCAAAATGCAGTAGAACAGAACAGGATAGAAGAGAACTGAAAGACTAGAATAGGGTCGAGTAGTGCAGAGTCTAGAAGAATAGAGTTGAATATTGCCGACTAGAGCAAAATAGAGCCCAAAAGACCCAACGTGATAGAAATCAAGATGAATGGCGCCGAATCCCGCGGAATCATGCTGGATCGCGTCGAATCCCGTTGAATTGCATTGAATCCCATCCATTCAAGTCCAATCCAATCGAATCGATTAGAATAGACTAGAGAAGGGTAGAGTACAAGACAATAGAATAGAGAAGAATACAGTCGGATGGAGTAGAATGGTGTAGAATGGAGTTGAAAAGAGATAATAGAGTTGAGTAGACTCATAGAGCCATATGGAGTTGAATAGAGCCTATTCAAGCTGAATAGAACTGACCAGGGCGAAATGGAGCCGATTAGAACTGAATCGAACCGATTAGAGCCCAAGAGGGATGAATGGAGTGCAACGGAGCCGATTGGAGCCGAATCGCATCGAAATGCGTGGAATCGAATCCAGTGGAATAGATTAGAGTAGGGTTGGTTAAAATAGAGTAGAAGAGAATTGAACACAGTAAAAGAAAATAAAAAGAATACAAGAGAATCGAGTCCAAAAGGTTAGAGCAGAGCAGAATAGTGTAGAGCAGAACAGAGTCGAATAGAGTCTAAGCGAGCCAAATGGAGAAGAAACAAGGCAAATCGCGTTGAATCCCCTCGAACCAATTCCAGTCAATTAGGGTAGGGTAGAGTAAAATAGTGTTGAGTGGAGTAGAATGCTGTGCAACGCAATCGAATGGAGTCGAAAGGAGTAGAAAAGAGCCGAATAGAGCCGAATAGTGCTGAAGAGGGCCGAAGAGGGCCAAATCGAGCTGAATTGAGTCAAATCCAGCAAATCGAGCCTAATGGAGCCGAATTGAGCCGAATCCAGTTGAATCGACACCCTTCGAGCCAAATGGAGCCGAATGGACATGAATCGAACCAATTCGACCTGAATCGTGTCCAAATTCATGGAATCGAATTGAACAGATTAGAGTAGGGGAGGTTCGGGTATGGCAGGGTGGAATAGAGTAGAGTAGCATAGAATAAAACAGAAGAGAATAGAAGAGAACAGAACAATACAGAACGAATACAGAAAACAGTAGGCTAGAGTAGCGTCGAGGGAAACAGAGTAGAGTAGAATAGATTCGAACGGAGCTAAATAGAGCCAAACTGAGCCGAATCGTGTCCAAATGGGTTGAATCCAATTCAATCCAACGGATTAGAATAGAGTAGAGTTGGGTAGCATAGGGTAGGGTAGAATAGAGTAGACTAGAACAGAACAGAATAGGAAGAATAAAGAAAATAAAGAAGAGTAGACTAGAGTACGATAGAGTAGGCTAGTGTATAATAGGGTAGACTCGAATACAGCTGATTAGAGCCGAATGGAGTCGAAATGAGAGGAATCACGTCTAATCGATTCGAGTAAATTAGAGTGGTGTAGGCTAGAGTAGAGCAGAATAGTGTAGAATGGTGTGGAATAAATAGAATGGAGTAGAATGGAGTCAAATAGAGACAAAAAGAGTAGAGAAGAGTCGCATAGAGCAGAATAGGGCCGAAAGAGGCGGAATTGAGCAGAATCGAAGCAATTCAAGCCAAACGAACCGAATAGAGCCAAATGGAATAGAATCGAGCTGATTCAAGCTTAATCACGTCGAATCCCGTTCAATGCATCCAATGCAATCCAAACGTCTAGATTAGAGAAGGGGAGAGGAGGGTGGAATAGAATAGAATAGAGTAGACTAGAAGAGATTAGAACAGAATAGAAGGAATAGAATAGAGTAGAAAAGAGTAGGGTCGAATAGACTCGAATAGAGTCGATTAGAGACGAATAGGCCAAACAGAGACGAATAGAGAAAACAGAGCTGAATGGAGCCGAATAGAGACGTAAAGGAGCCATATAGAGCCGATTCGCACCTAATCGAGCTGAATCAAGCAGAATCACGCCGACTGTCACTGAATAGCGTCGAATCACATCGAATCACGTCGAATCGCATCAAATCACATCGTTTTGTGTCGGACCGGGTCGAATCGCTTCGGATCGCATCGGATTGCATCGAATGTCGTCGAATCACGACGAATCACGCCCCATCACGTCCAATAACTTCGAATTGCGTCCAATCTCCTAGAATTCTGCTGAATCACGTCGAATCGTATGGAATCTCGCCTAATCTCTTTGAATCCCGTCAAATGCCTTCGGACCTTGTCGAATCCCGTCAAATCCTGTCCAATCGCGTCGAAGTGAATCGAATTGAATCAAATAGATTCAAGTAGGGTGGGTTTGGGTGGGGTGCAGTAGGGTTGGGTAGGGTAGGATAGAACAGAGTCCAACAGAATAGGAGAGAACAGAACAGAAGAGAAAGAATCCAGCAGAATAGAATAGAGTAGAAAAGAGTCAGATAGTGCAGAACATAGCCGAATGGAGACAAAACAAGATGAATCGCGTTGAATCGCTTCGAATCGGGTCAAATCGAATCCATTCGAATAGATTAGGGTAGGGAAGGGTAGACGAGAATAGAGGAGAAGAGTGCAGAATGGTGTGGAATGGATTAGAACGGAGCCGACTCGAGACGAATAGAGTAGAAAAGAGTCGAATAGAGCATAGTTGGGCCGAATAGGGCCAAAGAAGGCCTAATCGAGCAGAATCCAGCAGAATCGATGCCATTGGAGCTGAATGGAGCAAAATGGAGCCCAATCGAACCGACTCGAAGCGAATTGATCTGATTCAAGCCTAATCGGGTGGAATGGCGTGAAAATGCGATGACTCGAACAGAATCAAAGATTAGAGAAGGGGAGGGGAGCGGCCGGGAGGGTAGAACAGAATAGAATAGAACAGTACATAATAGAAGGGAGAGAAGATAGCACAGTACGGTAGAGCAGAGAAGAGTAGAGTCGAATAGAGTGAAATAGTGCAGAATAGAGCTGAATAGAGCCAATTCTAGCCGAATCGAGCCCAATGGAAACAAAACGTGATGAATCGCGTCGAATAGCGTCCAATCGAATCCATTAGAATAGATTAGAGTAGGGTAGGGTAGAACAGAATAGAGTAGAATGGAGTCGAATGGAGTTGCATAGAGAAAACTAGAGTAGAAAAGAGTCGAATCGAGCCGAATAAGGCTGAACCAAGTCGAATTGAGTTGAAACAAGCTGAATCGAAGCGATTCAAGCTGAATCGAGCTGATGGTGCCGAATGAGCCGATTCAAGCCTCATCGCGTCCAATCACATTGAAATGCTTTGAATCGAATCCAATTGAATAGATTCGAAAAGGTTAGGGTAGGGTGGTTTTTGCTAGGGTAGACTAGGGTAGACGAAAGTAGACTAGAGTAGAGTAGACAAGAGAAGTCTAGACTAGTAGCCTAGACAAGACAGCTGGACTAGTCAGACTAGTGGTATAGATCAGTAGGCTAGACAACTAGCCTTGAAGAGTACCCTTGCCCTGACAAGTCCCCTAAATTCTGAATCTGAACTAGTCCCCTTGCCTTAACTAGTATCCTGAACTAGTAGCCTTGTCTGAACTAGTACCCTTAACTAGTGGCCTTGCCTTAAGTAATAGTCTTAATGTCTGCCCTTGCCTTACCAGTACCCTGAACTAGTAGCCCTGCCTTAACTAGTACCCTGGCCTTCACCAGTAGCCTTCACTAGTACCCTGGCCTTCACTAGTAGCCTTGCCTCAACTAGTACCCTTCACTAGTACCCTCGCATTAACTAGTTGTCTTAACTAGTACCTGGCCTTCTCAGTCCCCATAAGTCCTACCCTGGCCTTAACCAGCTGCCTTAACTGGTACCCTGGTCTTAACTAGTAGTATTCACTTGTACCCTTGAATCCACTGGTAGCCTAAACTAGTCGTCTTGCCTTAAGTAGTAGCCTTCACTTGGACCTTGCCTTAACTAGTATCCTTAACTAGTACCTGTGCCTTAACTAGTACAGCGGCCATAACGAATAGCCTGAACTAGTAGCCTTGTCTGAATTAGTACCCGGAACTAGTAGCCTTGCTTTAAGTAATAGTCTTAACGTCTGCCCTTGCCTTCCTAGTACCCTTAACTAGTAGCCAAGCCTTCACTACTACCCCTAACTAGTAGCCTTGCCTTAACTAGTAGCCTTGCCTTAACCAGTTGCCTTAACTAGGACGCTGGCCTTAACTAGAAGTATCAACTTGTAAACTTGCATCAGAGTAGCCTTAACTAGTACTCTTGCCTTAAGTAGTGGGCTGAACTAGTACTCGTGCCTTAGCTAGTACTCTTAACTAGTACAGTGCCCCTAACTCGTATCCTGAACTAGTAGCCTTCTCTTAACTAGTACCCTTAACTAGTAGCCTTGCCTTCACTGGTACCCTGGCCTTCTCCAGTAGCCTTAACTCAGACCCTGGCCTTCACTGGCAGCCTTAAGTAGTACCCTTAACTAGTACCCTCGCATTCACTAGTAGTCTGAACTAGTACCCTGGCCGTATCAGTACCCAGAACTACTACCCTTGCCGTAGCCAGTTGCCTTAAGTAGTACCCTGGCCTTAACTAGTAGTATTCACTTGTATTCTTGCATCAACTAGTAGCCTTAACTAGGCCTCTTGCCTTCAGTAGTGGCCTGAACTAGTACTCGTGCCTTAGCTAGTACTCTTAACTAGTACAGTGCCCCTAACTCATATCCTGAACTAGTAGCCTTCTCTAAACTAGTACCCTTCACTAGTACCCTTGCCTTCACTAGTACCCTGGCCTTCTCCAGTAGCCTTAACTCAGACCCTGGCCTTCACTGGCAGCCTTAAGTAGTACCCTTAACTAGTACCCTCGCATTCACTAGTAGCCTGAACTAGTACCCTGGCCGTATCAGTACCCAGAACTACTACCCTTGCCGTAACCAGTTGCCTTAAGTAGTACCCTGGCCTTAACTAGTAGTATTCACTTGTATTCTTGCATCAACTAGTAGCCTTAACTAGGACTCTTGCCTTAAGCAGTGGCCTGAATTTGTACCTTGCCTTAACTAGCAGCCTTAACTAGCACCCGTGCCTTTACTAGTACTCTTAACTAGTACAGTGGCCCTAACTAGTAGCCTGAACTAGTCCCCTTGCCTTAGGTAGTCCCTTTTCCAAACTAGTACCCTTCTTGAGTACCCCTTTTTTTATGGAGTAGGGTATGGTCCAGTAGGGTGTCATAAGGTAGGGTAGCATACGGTAGAACAGAGAAAACAGAATCCAATAGAATAGAAGAGGATAAGTCAGGATAGCTTAGTTTCGTGTAGGGTATGGTAGAGTAGCATAGGAAGGAATAGAGAAAAGAGAAAACGAGAATCCAATACAACAGAATCGAAAAGAAGAGACTAGATGAGGAAAGACTAGGGCGGGATAGGGTTCTGTCGAATAGAAGAGCGTAGAATGGTGTGGAATGGAGTCAAATGCAGTCAAACCGAGATGAATAGACGAGAAAAGAGTTGAATAGAGCGGAATAGCACCGAATAGGGACATATAGGGCTGAGTCGAGCCCAATCGAGCCCAATCGAGCCCGATCAAGTCAAATCGACCAGATTCGAGCTGAATGGAGCCGAATGGAGCTGGAATGAGCCAAATAGAGACACAGAAAATGAGCCAAGCTAGATCGAGCCAAATCGCACCTAATCGCATCCTATTGCATCGAATCTCGTCGAAGTCCATCCAATCCCACCAAAACCCATTGAATCTCATGAAATCTCACCGAATCCCGTCCAATTGTGTCCAATCGGGTCGAATCGAATGCAATCGAATTCAATAGAACAGCTTAGAGTAGTGTAGGTTAGGCTGGGATTCAATAGGGTAGGGCAGAGAGGAATAGACTAGAGAAGCATAGAGTAGAAGAGAAGAGAATACAAAGAGTAGAATGGAGTAGAGTGGAGTAGAGTAGACTAGTCAGAGTCGAGTAGTGCAGAATAGAGATGAATAGATCCAATTCGAGCTGAATCGAGTCGAATGGAGAGGAAATGAGACAAATCTCCATGAATCGAATAGATTAGAGTAGAGTAGGGTGGGGGAGAAGAGAATAGAATAGTGTAGAATGGAGTCGAACAGAGTAGAATGGTGTGGAATGGAGTCGAATGGAGCCAAATAGAGACGAATAAAGTAGAAAAGAGTTGAATAGAGCTGAACAGGGCCGGATACGTTTGGATCGAGCCTAATGATGCTGAGTCGAGCAGAATCGAGCGAAATTGTCCCGATTCAAGCCAAATCGAGCTAAATCAAGCCAATTCAAGCCTAATCCCATGGAATCGCCTTGAAAGGCATTGAATCGGATCGAATCGATTAGAGTAGAGGAGGGTAGAGTAGGAGGGGTTAGACTAGAACAGAACAGAACACAAGAGAAAGAATCGAATAGAATGAAGTAGAGACGAGTACAGTAGAATAGAGTCCAATAGAGTTGAATAGAGCCAAAGAGAGCTGAATGCAGCCGAATCCACCAAATTCGAGGTGAATCGAGAAGAATCATGTCGAATGGCGTTGAAAAGTGTCGAATCCAATCCAATAGTTTAGTGTAGGGCAGGTAAGATGAGGGGAGGGGAGGGTAGAAAAGAATAGATTAGAATAGACCAGAAAGAATAGAGAAGAGTAGACTGGAGTCAAATAGAGTCAAATCCTGCCGAAATGAGCCGAATAGAGAGGAAAAGGGCCAAGTCCAACCGAATCGAGTTGAATTCGCACAAAAAGGAGCTGATTCGAGCCGATAGGACCTGAATCAGGTCGAATCCCGTTCAAGTCTGTTGAATAGAATAGAACAGATTGCAGTAGGCTAAGTTAGAGTAGGGTAGGATAGACCAAAATGCAGTAGAACAGAACAGGATAGAAGAGAACTGAAAGACTAGAATAGGGTCGAGTAGTGCAGAGTCTAGAAGAATAGAGTTGAATATTGCCGACTAGAGCAAAATAGAGCCCAAAAGACCCAACGTGATAGAAATCAAGATGAATGGCGCCGAATCCCGCGGAATCATGCTGGATCGCGTCGAATCCCGTTGAATTGCATTGAATCCCATCCATTCAAGTCCAATCCAATCGAATCGATTAGAATAGACTAGAGAAGGGTAGAGTACAAGACAATAGAATAGAGAAGAATACAGTCGGATGGAGTAGAATGGTGTAGAATGGAGTTGAAAAGAGATAATAGAGTTGAGTAGACTCATAGAGCCATATGGAGTTGAATAGAGCCTATTCAAGCTGAATAGAACTGACCAGGGCGAAATGGAGCCGATTAGAACTGAATCGAACCGATTAGAGCCCAAGAGGGATGAATGGAGTGCAACGGAGCCGATTGGAGCCGAATTGCATCGAAATGCGTGGAATCGAATCCAGTGGAATAGATTAGAGTAGGGTTGGTTAAAATAGAGTAGAAGAGAATTGAACACAGTAAAAGAGAATAAAAAGAATACAAGAGAATCGAGTCCAAAAGGTTAGAGCAGAGCAGAATAGTGTAGAGCAGAACAGAGTCGAATAGAGTCTAAGCGAGCCAAATGGAGAAGAAACAAGGCAAATCGCGTTGAATCCCCTCGAACCAATTCCAGTCAATTAGGGTAGGATAGAGTAAAATAGTGTTGAGTGGAGTAGAATGCTGTGCAACGCAATCGAATGGAGTCGAAAGGAGTGGAAAAGAGCCGAATAGAGCCGAATAGTGCTGAAGAGGGCCGAAGAGGGCCGAATCGAGCTGAATTGAGCCAAATCCAGTAAATCGAGCCTAATGGAGCCGAATTGAGCCGAATCCAGTTGAATCGACACCCTTCGAGCCAAATGGAGCCGAATGGACATGAATCGAACCAATTCGACCTGAATCGTGTCCAAATTCATGGAATCGAATTGAACAGATTAGAGTAGGGGAGGTTCGGGTATGGCAGGGTGGAATAGAGTAGAGTAGCATAGAATAAAACAGAAGAGAATAGAAGAGAACAGAACAATACAGAACGAATACAGAAAACAGTAGGCTAGAGTAGCGTAGAGGGAAACAGAGTAGAGTAGAATAGATTCGAACGGAGCTAAATAGAGCCAAACTGAGCCGAATCGTGTCCAAATGGGTTGAATCCAATCCAATCCAACGGATTAGAATAGAGCAGAGTTGGGTAGCATAGGGTAGGGTAGAATAGAGTAGACTAGAACAGAACAGAATAGGAAGAATAAAGAAAATAAAGAAGAGTAGACTAGAGTACGATAGAGTAGGCTAGTGTATAATAGGGTAGACTCGAATACAGCTGAGTAGAGCCGAATGGAGTCGAAATGAGAGGAATCACGTCTAATCGATTCGAGTAAATTAGAGTGGTGTAGGCTAGAGTAGAGCAGAATAGTGTAGAATGGTGTGGAATAAATAGAATGGAGTAGAATGGAGTCAAATAGAGACAAAAAGAGTAGAGAAGAGTCGAATAGAGCAGAATAGGGCCGAAAGAGGCGGAATTGAGCAGAATCGAAGCAATTCAAGCCAAACGAACCGAATAGAGCCAAATGGAATAGAATCGAGCTGATTCAAGCTTAATCACGTCGAATCCCGTTCAATGCATCCAATGCAATCCAAACGTCTAGATTAGAGAAGGGGAGAGGAGGGTGGAATAGAATAGAATAGAATAGAGTAGAGTAGACTAGAAGAGATTAGAACAGAATAGAAGGAATAGAATAGAGTAGAAAAGAGTAGGGTCGAATAGACTCGAATAGAGTCGATTAGAGACGAATAGGCCAAATAGAGACGAATAGAGAAAACAGAGCTGAATGGAGCCGAATAGAGACGTAAAGGAGCCATATAGAGCCGATTCGCACCTAATCGAGCTGAATCAAGCAGAATCACGCCGACTGTCACTGAATAGCGTCGAATCACATCGAATCACGTCGAATCGCATCAAATCACATCGTTTTGTGTCGGACCGGGTCGAATCGCTTCGGATCGCATCGGATTGCATCGAATGTCGTCGAATCACGACGAATCACGCCCCATCACGTCCAATAACTTCGAATTGCGTCCAATCTCCTAGAATTCTGCTGAATCACGTCGAATCGTATGGAATCTCGCCTAATCTCTTTGAATCCCGTCAAATGCCTTCGGACCTTGTCGAATCCCGTCAAATCCTGTCCAATCGCGTCGAAGTGAATCGAATTGAATCAAATAGATTCAAGTAGGGTGGGTTTGGGTGGGGTGCAGTAGGGTTGGGTAGGGTAGGATAGAACAGAGTCCAACAGAATAGGAGAGAACAGAACAGAAGAGAAAGAATCCAGCAGAATAGAATAGAGTAGAAAAGAGTCAGATAGTGCAGAACATAGCCGAGTGGAGACAAAACAAGATGAATCGCGTTGAATCGCTTCGAATCGGGTCAAATCGAATCCATTCGAATAGATTAGGGTAGGGAAGGGTAGACGAGAATAGAGGAGAAGAGTGCAGAATGGTGTGGAATGGATTAGAACGGAGCCGACTCGAGACGAATAGAGTAGAAAAGAGTCGAATAGAGCATAGTTGGGCCGAATAGGGCCAAAGAAGGCCTAATCGAGCAGAATCCAGCAGAATCGATGCCATTGGAGCTGAATGGAGCAAAATGGAGCCCAATCGAACCGACTCGAAGCGAATTGATCTGATTCAAGCCTAATCGGGTGGAATGGCGTGAAAATGCGATGACTCGAACAGAATCAAAGATTAGAGAAGGGGAGGGGAGCGGCCGGGAGGGTAGAACAGAATAGAATAGAACAGTACATAATAGAAGGAAGAGAAGATAGCACAGTACGGTAGAGCAGAGAAGAGTAGAGTCGAATAGAGTGAAATAGTGCAGAATAGAGCTGAATAGAGCCAATTCTAGCCGAATCGAGCCCAATGGAAACAAAACGTGATGAATCGCGTCGAATAGCGTCCAATCGAATCCATTAGAATAGATTAGAGTAGGGTAGGGTAGAACAGAAGAGAGTAGAATGGAGTCGAATGGAGTTGCATAGAGAAAACTAGAGTAGAAAAGAGTCGAATCGAGCCGAATAAGGCTGAACCAAGTCGAATTGAGTTGAAACAAGCTGAATCGAAGCGATTCAAGCTGAATCGAGCTGATGGTGCCGAATGAGCCGATTCAAGCCTCATCGCGTCCAATCACATTGAAATGCTTTGAATCGAATCCAATTGAATAGATTCGAAAAGGTTAGGGTAGGGTGGTTTTTGCTAGGGTAGACTAGGGTAGACGAAAGTAGACTAGAGTAGAGTAGACAAGAGAAGTCTAGACTAGTAGCCTAGACAAGACAGCTGGACTAGTCAGACTAGTGGTATAGATCAGTAGGCTAGACAACTAGCCTTGAAGAGTACCCTTGCCCTGACAAGTCCCCTAAATTCTGAATCTGAACTAGTCCCCTTGCCTTAACTAGTATCCTGAACTAGTAGCCTTGTCTGAACTAGTACCCTTAACTAGTGGCCTTGCCTTAAGTAATAGTCTTAATGTCTGCCCTTGCCTTACCAGTACCCTGAACTAGTAGCCCTGCCTTAACTAGTACCCTGGCCTTCACCAGTAGCCTTCACTAGTACCCTGGCCTTCACTAGTAGCCTTGCCTCAACTAGTACCCTTCACTAGTACCCTCGCATTAACTAGTTGTCTTAACTAGTACCTGGCCTTCTCAGTCCCCATAAGTCCTACCCTGGCCTTAACCAGCTGCCTTAACTGGTACCCTGGTCTTAAGTAGTAGTATTCACTTGTACCCTTGAATCCACTGGTAGCCTAAACTAGTCGTCTTGCCTTAAGTAGTAGCCTTCACTTGGACCTTGCCTTAACTAGTATCCTTAACTAGTACCTGTGCCTTAACTAGTACAGCGGCCATAACGAATAGCCTGAACTAGTAGCCTTGTCTGAATTAGTACCCGGAACTAGTAGCCTTGCTTTAAGTAATAGTCTTAACGTCTGCCCTTGCCTTCCTAGTACCCTTAACTAGTAGCCAAGCCTTCACTACTACCCCTAACTAGTAGCCTTGCCTTAACTAGTAGCCTTGCCTTAACCAGTTGCCTTAACTAGGACCCTGGCCTTAACTAGAAGTATCAACTTGTAAACTTGCATCAGAGTAGCCTTAACTAGTACTCTTGCCTTAAGTAGTGGGCTGAACTAGTACTCGTGCCTTAGCTAGTACTCTTAACTAGTACAGTGCCCCTAACTCGTATCCTGAACTAGTAGCCTTCTCTTAACTAGTACCCTTAACTAGTAGCCTTGCCTTCACTGGTACCCTGGCCTTCTCCAGTAGCCTTAACTCAGACCCTGGCCTTCACTGGCAGCCTTAAGTAGTACCCTTAACTAGTACCCTCGCATTCACTAGTAGCCTGAACTAGTACCCTGGCCGTATCAGTACCCAGAACTACTACCCTTGCCGTAACCAGTTGCCTTAAGTAGTACCCTGGCCTTAACTAGTAGTATTCACTTCTATTCTTGCATCAACTAGTAGCCTTAACTAGGCCTCTTGCCTTCAGTAGTGGCCTGAACTAGTACTCGTGCCTTAGCTAGTACTCTTAACTAGTACAGTGCCCCTAACTCATATCCTGAACTAGTAGCCTTCTCTAAACTAGTACCCTTCACTAGTACCCTTGCCTTCACTAGTACCCTGGCCTTCTCCAGTAGCCTTAACTCAGACCCTGGCCTTCACTGGCAGCCTTAAGTAGTACCCTTAACTAGTACCCTCGCATTCACTAGTAGCCTGAACTAGTACCCTGGCCGTATCAGTACCCAGAACTACTACCCTTGCCGTAACCAGTTGCCTTAAGTAGTACCCTGGCCTTAACTAGTAGTATTCACTTGTATTCTTGCATCAACTAGTAGCCTTAACTAGGACTCTTGCCTTAAGCAGTGGCCTGAATTTGTACCTTGCCTTAACTAGCAGCCTTAACTAGCACCCGTGCCTTTACTAGTACTCTTAGCTAGTACAGTGGCCCTAACTAGTAGCCTGAACTAGTCCCCTTGCCTTAGGTAGTCCCTTTTCCAAACTAGTACCCTTCTTGAGTACCCCTTTTTTTATGGAGTAGGGTATGGTCCAGTAGGGTGTCATAAGGTAGGGTAGCATACGGTAGAACAGAGAAAACAGAATCCAATAGAATAGAAGAGGATAAGTCAGGATAGCTTAGTTTCGTGTAGGGTATGGTAGAGTAGCATAGGAAGGAATAGAGAAAAGAGAAAACGAGAATCCAATACAACAGAATCGAAAAGAAGAGACTAGATGAGGAAAGACTAGGGCGGGATAGGGTTCTGTCGAATAGAAGAGCGTAGAATGGTGTGGAATGGAGTCAAATGCAGTCAAACCTAGATGAATAGACGAGAAAAGAGTTGAATAGAGCGGAATAGCACCGAATAGGGACATATAGGGCTGAGTCGAGCCCAATCGAGCCCAATCGAGCCCGATCAAGTCAAATCGACCAGATTCGAGCTGAATGGAGCCGAATGGAGCTGGAATGAGCCAAATAGAGACACAGAAAATGAGCCAAGCTAGATCGAGCCAAATCGCACCTAATCGCATCCTATTGCATCGAATCTCGTCGAAGTCCATCCAATCCCACCAAAACCCATTGAATCTCATGAAATCTCACCGAATCCCGTCCAATTGTGTCCAATCGGGTCGAATCGAATGCAATCGAATTCAATAGAACAGCTTAGAGTAGTGTAGGTTAGGCTGGGATTCAATAGGGTAGGGCAGAGAGGAATAGACTAGAGAAGCATAGAGTAGAAGAGAAGAGAATACAAAGAGTAGAATGGAGTAGAGTGGAGTAGAGTAGACTAGTCAGAGTCGAGTAGTGCAGAATAGAGATGAATAGATCCAATTCGAGCTGAATCGAGTCGAATGGAGAGGAAATGAGACAAATCTCCATGAATCGAATAGATTAGAGTAGAGTAGGGTGGGGGAGAAGAGAATAGAATAGTGTAGAATGGAGTCGAACAGAGTAGAATGGTGTGGAATGGAGTCGAATGGAGCCAAATAGAGACGAATAAAGTAGAAAAGAGTTGAATAGAGCTGAACAGGGCCGGATACGTTTGGATCGAGCCTAATGATGCTGAGTCGAGCAGAATCGAGCGAAATTGTCCCGATTCAAGCCAAATCGAGCTAAATCAAGCCAATTCAAGCCTAATCCCATGGAATCGCCTTGAAAGGCATTGAATCGGATCGAATCGATTAGAGTAGAGGAGGGTAGAGTAGGAGGGGTTAGACTAGAACAGAACAGAACACAAGAGAAAGAATCGAATAGAATGAAGTAGAGACGAGTACAGTAGAATAGAGTCCAATAGAGTTGAATAGAGCCAAAGAGAGCTGAATGCAGCCGAATCCACCAAATTCGAGGTGAATCGAGAAGAATCATGTCGAATGGCGTTGAAAAGTGTCGAATCCAATCCAATAGTTTAGTGTAGGGCAGGTAAGATGAGGGGAGGGGAGGGTAGAAAAGAATAGATTAGAATAGACCAGAAAGAATAGAGAAGAGTAGACTAGAGTCAAATAGAGTCAAATCCTGCCGAAATGAGCCGAATAGAGAGGAAAAGGGCCAAGTCCAACCGAATCGAGTTGAATTCGCACAAAAAGGAGCTGATTCGAGCCGATAGGACCTGAATCAGGTCGAATCCCGTTCAAGTCTGTTGAATAGAATAGAACAGATTGCAGTAGGCTAAGTTAGAGTAGGGTAGGATAGACCAAAATGCAGTAGAACAGAACAGGAGAGAAGAGAACTGAAAGACTAGAATAGGGTCGAGTAGTGCAGAGTCTAGAAGAATAGAGTTGAATATTGCCGACTAGAGCAAAATAGAGCCCAAAAGACCCAACGTGATAGAAATCAAGATGAATGGCGCCGAATCCCGCGGAATCATGCTGGATCGCGTCGAATCCCGTTGAATTGCATTGAATCCCATCCATTCAAGTCCAATCCAATCGAATCGATTAGAATAGACTAGAGAAGGGTAGAGTACAAGACAATAGAATAGAGAAGAATACAGTCGGATGGAGTAGAATGGTGTAGAATGGAGTTGAAAAGAGATAATAGAGTTGAGTAGACTCATAGAGCCATATGGAGTTGAATAGAGCCTATTCAAGCTGAATAGAACTGACCAGGGCGAAATGGAGCCGATTAGAACTGAATCGAACCGATTAGAGCCCAAGAGGGATGAATGGAGTGCAACGGAGCCGATTGGAGCCGAATCGCATCGAAATGCGTGGAATCGAATCCAGTGGAATAGATTAGAGTAGGGTTGGTTAAAATAGAGTAGAAGAGAATTGAACACAGTAAAAGAGAATAAAAAGAATACAAGAGAATCGAGTCCAAAAGGTTAGAGCAGAGCAGAATAGTGTAGAGCAGAACAGAGTCGAATAGAGTCTAAGCGAGCCAAATGGAGAAGAAACAAGGCAAATCGCGTTGAATCCCCTCGAACCAATTCCAGTCAATTAGGGTAGGGTAGAGTAAAATAGTGTTGAGTGGAGTAGAATGCTGTGCAACGCAATCGAATGGAGTCGAAAGGAGTAGAAAAGAGCCGAATAGAGCCGAATAGTGCTGAAGAGGGCCGAAGAGGGCCGAATCGAGCTGAATTGAGCCAAATCCAGTAAATCGAGCCTAATGGAGCCGAATTGAGCCGAATCCAGTTGAATCGACACCCTTCGAGCCAAATGGAGCCGAATGGACATGAATCGAACCAATTCGACCTGAATCGTGTCCAAATTCATGGAATCGAATTGAACAGATTAGAGTAGGGGAGGTTCGGGTATGGCAGGGTGGAATAGAGTAGAGTAGCATAGAATAAAACAGAAGAGAATAGAAGAGAACAGAACAATACAGAACGAATACAGAAAACAGTAGGCTAGAGTAGCGTAGAGGGAAACAGAGTAGAGTAGAATAGATTCGAACGGAGCTAAATAGAGCCAAACTGAGCCGAATCGTGTCCAAATGGGTTGAATCCAATCCAATCCAACGGATTAGAATAGAGTAGAGTTGGGTAGCATAGGGTAGGGTAGAATAGAGTAGACTAGAACAGAACAGAATAGGAAGAATAAAGAAAATAAAGAAGAGTAGACTAGAGTACGATAGAGTAGGCTAGTGTATAATAGGGTAGACTCGAATACAGCTGAGTAGAGCCGAATGGAGTCGAAATGAGAGGAATCACGTCTAATCGATTCGAGTAAATTAGAGTGGTGTAGGCTAGAGTAGAGCAGAATAGTGTAGAATGGTGTGGAATAAATAGAATGGAGTAGAATGGAGTCAAATAGAGACAAAAAGAGTAGAGAAGAGTCGAATAGAGCAGAATAGGGCCGAAAGAGGCGGAATTGAGCAGCATCGAAGCAATTCAAGCCAAACGAACCGAATAGAGCCAAATGGAATAGAATCGAGCTGATTCAAGCTTAATCACGTCGAATCCCGTTCAATGCATCCAATGCAATCCAAACGTCTAGATTAGAGAAGGGGAGAGGAGGGTGGAATAGAATAGAATAGAATAGAGTAGAGTAGACTAGAAGAGATTAGAACAGAATAGAAGGAATAGAATAGAGTAGAAAAGAGTAGGGTCGAATAGACTCGAATAGAGTCGATTAGAGACGAATAGGCCAAATAGAGACGAATAGAGAAAACAGAGCTGAATGGAGCCGAATAGAGACGTAAAGGAGCCATATAGAGCCGATTCGCACCTAATCGAGCTGAATCAAGCAGAATCACGCCGACTGTCACTGAATAGCGTCGAATCACATCGAATCACGTCGAATCGCATCAAATCACATCGTTTTGTGTCGGACCGGGTCGAATCGCTTCGGATCGCATCGGATTGCATCGAATGTCGTCGAATCACGACGAATCACGCCCCATCACGTCCAATAACTTCGAATTGCGTCCAATCTCCTAGAATTCTGCTGAATCACGTCGAATCGTATGGAATCTCGCCTAATCTCTTTGAATCCCGTCAAATGCCTTCGGACCTTGTCGAATCCCGTCAAATCCTGTCCAATCGCGTCGAAGTGAATCGAATTGAATCAAATAGATTCAAGTAGGGTGGGTTTGGGTGGGGTGCAGTAGGGTTGGGTAGGGTAGGATAGAACAGAGTCCAACAGAATAGGAGAGAACAGAACAGAAGAGAAAGAATCCAGCAGAATAGAATAGAGTAGAAAAGAGTCAGATAGTGCAGAACATAGCCGAATGGAGACAAAACAAGATGAATCGCGTTGAATCGCTTCGAATCGGGTCAAATCGAATCCATTCGAATAGATTAGGGTAGGGAAGGGTAGACGAGAATAGAGGAGAAGAGTGCAGAATGGTGTGGAATGGATTAGAACGGAGCCGACTCGAGACGAATAGAGTAGAAAAGAGTCGAATAGAGCATAGTTGGGCCGAATAGGGCCAAAGAAGGCCTAATCGAGCAGAATCCAGCAGAATCGATGCCATTGGAGCTGAATGGAGCAAAATGGAGCCCAATCGAACCGACTCGAAGCGAATTGATCTGATTCAAGCCTAATCGGGTGGAATGGCGTGAAAATGCGATGACTCGAACAGAATCAAAGATTAGAGAAGGGGAGGGGAGCGGCCGGGAGGGTAGAACAGAATAGAATAGAACAGTACATAATAGAAGGGAGAGAAGATAGCACAGTACGGTAGAGCAGAGAAGAGTAGAGTCGAATAGAGTGAAATAGTGCAGAATAGAGCTGAATAGAGCCAATTCTAGCCGAATCGAGCCCAATGGAAACAAAACGTGATGAATCGCGTCGAATAGCGTCCAATCGAATCCATTAGAATAGATTAGAGTAGGGTAGGGTAGAACAGAAGAGAGTAGAATGGAGTCGAATGGAGTTGCATAGAGAAAACTAGAGTAGAAAAGAGTCGAATCGAGCCGAATAAGGCTGAACCAAGTCGAATTGAGTTGAAACAAGCTGAATCGAAGCGATTCAAGCTGAATCGAGCTGATGGTGCCGAATGAGCCGATTCAAGCCTCATCGCGTCCAATCACATTGAAATGCTTTGAATCGAATCCAATTGAATAGATTCGAAAAGGTTAGGGTAGGGTGGTTTTTGCTAGGGTAGACTAGGGTAGACGAAAGTAGACTAGAGTAGAGTAGACAAGAGAAGTCTAGACTAGTAGCCTAGACAAGACAGCTGGACTAGTCAGACTAGTGGTATAGATCAGTAGGCTAGACAACTAGCCTTGAAGAGTACCCTTGCCCTGACAAGTCCCCTAAATTCTGAATCTGAACTAGTCCCCTTGCCTTAACTAGTATCCTGAACTAGTAGCCTTGTCTGAACTAGTACCCTTAACTAGTGGCCTTGCCTTAAGTAATAGTCTTAATGTCTGCCCTTGCCTTACCAGTACCCTGAACTAGTAGCCCTGCCTTAACTAGTACTCTGGCCTTCACCAGTAGCCTTCACTAGTACCCTGGCCTTCACTAGTAGCCTTGCCTCAACTAGTACCCTTCACTAGTACCCTCGCATTAACTAGTTGTCTTAACTAGTACCTGGCCTTCTCAGTCCCCATAAGTCCTACCCTGGCCTTAACCAGCTGCCTTAACTGGTACCCTGGTCTTAACTAGTAGTATTCACTTGTACCCTTGAATCCACTGGTAGCCTAAACTAGTCGTCTTGCCTTAAGTAGTAGCCTTCGCTTGGACCTTGCCTTAACTAGTATCCTTAACTAGTACCTGTGCCTTAACTAGTACAGCGGCCATAACGAATAGCCTGAACTAGTAGCCTTGTCTGAATTAGTACCCGGAACTAGTAGCCTTGCTTTAAGTAATAGTCTTAACGTCTGCCCTTGCCTTCCTAGTACCCTTAACTAGTAGCCAAGCCTTCACTACTACCCCTAACTAGTAGCCTTGCCTTAACTAGTAGCCTTGCCTTAACCAGTTGCCTTAACTAGGACCCTGGCCTTAACTAGAAGTATCAACTTGTAAACTTGCATCAGAGTAGCCTTAACTAGTACTCTTGCCTTAAGTAGTGGGCTGAACTAGTACTCGTGCCTTAGCTAGTACTCTTAACTAGTACAGTGCCCCTAACTCGTATCCTGAACTAGTAGCCTTCTCTTAACTAGTACCCTTAACTAGTAGCCTTGCCTTCACTGGTACCCTGGCCTTCTCCAGTAGCCTTAACTCAGACCCTGGCCTTCACTGGCAGCCTTAAGTAGTACCCTTAACTAGTACCCTCGCATTCACTAGTAGCCTGAACTAGTACCCTGGCCGTATCAGTACCCAGAACTACTACCCTTGCCGTAGCCAGTTGCCTTAAGTAGTACCCTGGCCTTAACTAGTAGTATTCACTTGTATTCTTGCATCAACTAGTAGCCTTAACTAGGACTCTTGCCTTAAGCAGTGGCCTGAATTTGTACCTTGCCTTAACTAGCAGCCTTAACTAGCACCCGTGCCTTTACTAGTACTCTTAACTAGTACAGTGGCCCTAACTAGTAGCCTGAACTAGTCCCCTTGCCTTAGGTAGTCCCTTTTCCAAACTAGTACCCTTCTTGAGTACCCCTTTTTTTATGGAGTAGGGTATGGTCCAGTAGGGTGTCATAAGGTAGGGTAGCATACGGTAGAACAGAGAAAACAGAATCCAATAGAATAGAAGAGGATAAGTCAGGATAGCTTAGTTTCGTGTAGGGTATGGTAGAGTAGCATAGGAAGGAATAGAGAAAAGAGAAAACGAGAATCCAATACAACAGAATCGAAAAGAAGAGACTAGATGAGGAAAGACTAGGGCGGGATAGGGTTCTGTCGAATAGAAGAGCGTAGAATGGTGTGGAATGGAGTCAAATGCAGTCAAACCGAGATGAATAGACGAGAAAAGAGTTGAATAGAGCGGAATAGCACCGAATAGGGACATATAGGGCTGAGTCGAGCCCAATCGAGCCCAATCGAGCCCGATCAAGTCAAATCGACCAGATTCGAGCTGAATGGAGCCGAATGGAGCTGGAATGAGCCAAATAGAGACACAGAAAATGAGCCAAGCTAGATCGAGCCAAATCGCACCTAATCGCATCCTATTACATCGAATCTCGTCGAAGTCCATCCAATCCCACCAAAACCCATTGAATCTCATGAAATCTCACCGAATCCCGTCCAATTGTGTCCAATCGGGTCGAATCGAATGCAATCGAATTCAATAGAACAGGTTAGAGTAGTGTAGGTTAGGCTGGGATTCAATAGGGTAGGGCAGAGAGGAATAGACTAGAGAAGCATAGAGTAGAAGAGAAGAGAATACAAAGAGTAGAATGGAGTAGAGTGGAGTAGAGTAGACTAGTCAGAGTCGAGTAGTGCAGAATAGAGATGAATAGATCCAATTCGAGCTGAATCGAGTCGAATGGAGAGGAAATGAGACAAATCTCCATGAATCGAATAGATTAGAGTAGAGTAGGGTGGGGGAGAAGAGAATAGAATAGTGTAGAATGGAGTCGAACAGAGTAGAATGGTGTGGAATGGAGTCGAATGGAGCCAAATAGAGACGAATAAAGTAGAAAAGAGTTGAATAGAGCTGAACAGGGCCGGATACGTTTGGATCGAGCCTAATGATGCTGAGTCGAGCAGAATCGAGCGAAATTGTCCCGATTCAAGCCAAATCGAGCTAAATCAAGCCAATTCAAGCCTAATCCCATGGAATCGCCTTGAAAGGCATTGAATCGGATCGAATCGATTAGAGTAGAGGAGGGTAGAGTAGGAGGGGTTAGACTAGAACAGAACAGAACACAAGAGAAAGAATCGAATAGAATGAAGTAGAGACGAGTACAGTAGAATAGAGTCCAATAGAGTTGAATAGAGCCAAAGAGAGCTGAATGCAGCCGAATCCACCAAATTCGAGGTGAATCGAGAAGAATCATGTCGAATCGCGTTGAAAAGTGTCGAATCCAATCCAATAGTTTAGTGTAGGGCAGGTAAGATGAGGGGAGGGGAGGGTAGAAAAGAATAGATTAGAATAGACCAGAAAGAATAGAGAAGAGTAGACTGGAGTCAAATAGAGTCAAATCCTGCCGAAATGAGCCGAATAGAGAGGAAAAGGGCCAAGTCCAACCGAATCGAGTTGAATTCGCACAAAAAGGAGCTGATTCGAGCCGATAGGACCTGAATCAGGTCGAATCCCGTTCAAGTCTGTTGAATAGAATAGAACAGATTGCAGTAGGCTAAGTTAGAGTAGGGTAGGATAGACCAAAATGCAGTAGAACAGAACAGGAGAGAAGAGAACTGAAAGACTAGAATAGGGTCGAGTAGTGCAGAGTCTAGAAGAATAGAGTTGAATATTGCCGACTAGAGCAAAATAGAGCCCAAAAGACCCAACGTGATAGAAATCAAGATGAATGGCGCCGAATCCCGCGGAATCATGCTGGATCGCGTCGAATCCCGTTGAATTGCATTGAATCCCATCCATTCAAGTCCAATCCAATCGAATCGATTAGAATAGACTAGAGAAGGGTAGAGTACAAGACAATAGAATAGAGAAGAATACAGTCGGATGGAGTAGAATGGTGTAGAATGGAGTTGAAAAGAGATAATAGAGTTGAGTAGACTCATAGAGCCATATAGAGTTGAATAGAGCCTATTCAAGCTGAATAGAACTGACCAGGGCGAAATGGAGCCGATTAGAACTGAATCGAACCGATTAGAGCCCAAGAGGGATGAATGGAGTGCAACGGAGCCGATTGGAGCCGAATCGCATCGAAATGCGTGGAATCGAATCCAGTGGAATAGATTAGAGTAGGGTTGGTTAAAATAGAGTAGAAGAGAATTGAACACAGTAAAAGAGAATAAAAAGAATACAAGAGAATCGAGTCCAAAAGGTTAGAGCAGAGCAGAATAGTGTAGAGCAGAACAGAGTCGAATAGAGTCTAAGCGAGCCAAATGGAGAAGAAACAAGGCAAATCGCGTTGAATCCCCTCGAACCAATTCCAGTCAATTAGGGTAGGGTAGAGTAAAATAGTGTTGAGTGGAGTAGAATGCTGTGCAACGCAATCGAATGGAGTCGAAAGGAGTAGAAAAGAGCCGAATAGAGCCGAATAGTGCTGAAGAGGGCCGAAGAGGGCCGAATCGAGCTGAATTGAGCCAAATCCAGTAAATCGAGCCTAATGGAGCCGAATTGAGCCGAATCCAGTTGAATCGACACCCTTCGAGCCAAATGGAGCCGAATGGACATGAATCGAACCAATTCGACCTGAATCGTGTCCAAATTCATGGAATCGAATTGAACAGATTAGAGTAGGGGAGGTTCGGGTATGGCAGGGTGGAATAGAGTAGAGTAGCATAGAATAAAACAGAAGAGAATAGAAGAGAACAGAACAATACAGAACGAATACAGAAAACAGTAGGCTAGAGTAGCGTAGAGGGAAACAGAGTAGAGTAGAATAGATTCGAACGGAGCTAAATAGAGCCAAACTGAGCCGAATCGTGTCCAAATGGGTTGAATCCAATCCAATCCAACGGATTAGAATAGAGTAGAGTTGGGTAGCATAGGGTAGGGTAGAATAGAGTAGACTAGAACAGAACAGAATAGGAAGAATAAAGAAAATAAAGAAGAGTAGACTAGAGTACGATAGAGTAGGCTAGTGTATAATAGGGTAGACTCGAATACAGCTGAGTAGAGCCGAATGGAGTCGAAATGAGAGGAATCACGTCTAATCGATTCGAGTAAATTAGAGTGGTGTAGGCTAGAGTAGAGCAGAATAGTGTAGAATGGTGTGGAATAAATAGAATGGAGTAGAATGGAGTCAAATAGAGACAAAAAGAGTAGAGAAGAGTCGAATAGAGCAGAATAGGGCCGAAAGAGGCGGAATTGAGCAGCATCGAAGCAATTCAAGCCAAACGAACCGAATAGAGCCAAATGGAATAGAATCGAGCTGATTCAAGCTTAATCACGTCGAATCCCGTTCAATGCATCCAATGCAATCCAAACGTCTAGATTAGAGAAGGGGAGAGGAGGGTGGAATAGAATAGAATAGAGTAGACTAGAAGAGATTAGAACAGAATAGAAGGAATAGAATAGAGTAGAAAAGAGTAGGGTCGAATAGACTCGAATAGAGTCGATTAGAGACGAATAGGCCAAACAGAGACGAATAGAGAAAACAGAGCTGAATGGAGCCGAATAGAGACGTAAAGGAGCCATATAGAGCCGATTCGCACCTAATCGAGCTGAATCAAGCAGAATCACGCCGACTGTCACTGAATAGCGTCGAATCACATCGAATCACGTCGAATCGCATCAAATCACATCGTTTTGTGTCGGACCGGGTCGAATCGCTTCGGATCGCATCGGATTGCATCGAATGTCGTCGAATCACGACGAATCACGCCCCATCACGTCCAATAACTTCGAATTGCGTCCAATCTCCTAGAATTCTGCTGAATCACGTCGAATCGTATGGAATCTCGCCTAATCTCTTTGAATCCCGTCAAATGCCTTCGGACCTTGTCGAATCCCGTCAAATCCTGTCCAATCGCGTCGAAGTGAATCGAATTGAATCAAATAGATTCAAGTAGGGTGGGTTTGGGTGGGGTGCAGTAGGGTTGGGTAGGGTAGGATAGAACAGAGTCCAACAGAATAGGAGAGAACAGAACAGAAGAGAAAGAATCCAGCAGAATAGAATAGAGTAGAAAAGAGTCAGATAGTGCAGAACATAGCCGAATGGAGACAAAACAAGATGAATCGCGTTGAATCGCTTCGAATCGGGTCAAATCGAATCCATTCGAATAGATTAGGGTAGGGAAGGGTAGACGAGAATAGAGGAGAAGAGTGCAGAATGGTGTGGAATGGATTAGAACGGAGCCGACTCGAGACGAATAGAGTAGAAAAGAGTCGAATAGAGCATAGTTGGGCCGAATAGGGCCAAAGAAGGCCTAATCGAGCAGAATCCAGCAGAATCGATGCCATTGGAGCTGAATGGAGCAAAATGGAGCCCAATCGAACCGACTCGAAGCGAATTGATCTGATTCAAGCCTAATCGGGTGGAATGGCGTGAAAATGCGATGACTCGAACAGAATCAAAGATTAGAGAAGGGGAGGGGAGCGGCCGGGAGGGTAGAACAGAATAGAATAGAACAGTACATAATAGAAGGAAGAGAAGATAGCACAGTACGGTAGAGCAGAGAAGAGTAGAGTCGAATAGAGTGAAATAGTGCAGAATAGAGCTGAATAGAGCCAATTCTAGCCGAATCGAGCCCAATGGAAACAAAACGTGATGAATCGCGTCGAATAGCGTCCAATCGAATCCATTAGAATAGATTAGAGTAGGGTAGGGTAGAACAGAAGAGAGTAGAATGGAGTCGAATGGAGTTGCATAGAGAAAACTAGAGTAGAAAAGAGTCGAATCGAGCCGAATAAGGCTGAACCAAGTCGAATTGAGTTGAAACAAGCTGAATCGAAGCGATTCAAGCTGAATCGAGCTGATGGTGCCGAATGAGCCGATTCAAGCCTCATCGCGTCCAATCACATTGAAATGCTTTGAATCGAATCCAATTGAATAGATTCGAAAAGGTTAGGGTAGGGTGGTTTTTGCTAGGGTAGACTAGGGTAGACGAAAGTAGACTAGAGTAGAGTAGACAAGAGAAGTCTAGACTAGTAGCCTAGACAAGACAGCTGGACTAGTCAGACTAGTGGTATAGATCAGTAGGCTAGACAACTAGCCTTGAAGAGTACCCTTGCCCTGACAAGTCCCCTAAATTCTGAATCTGAACTAGTCCCCTTGCCTTAACTAGTATCCTGAACTAGTAGCCTTGTCTGAACTAGTACCCTTAACTAGTGGCCTTGCCTTAAGTAATAGTCTTAATGTCTGCCCTTGCCTTACCAGTACCCTGAACTAGTAGCCCTGCCTTAACTAGTACCCTGGCCTTCACCAGTAGCCTTCACTAGTACCCTGGCCTTCACTAGTAGCCTTGCCTCAACTAGTACCCTTCACTAGTACCCTCGCATTAACTAGTTGTCTTAACTAGTACCTGGCCTTCTCAGTCCCCATAAGTCCTACCCTGGCCTTAACCAGCTGCCTTAACTGGTACCCTGGTCTTAAGTAGTAGTATTCACTTGTACCCTTGAATCCACTGGTAGCCTAAACTAGTCGTCTTGCCTTAAGTAGTAGCCTTCACTTGGACCTTGCCTTAACTAGTATCCTTAACTAGTACCTGTGCCTTAACTAGTACAGCGGCCATAACGAATAGCCTGAACTAGTAGCCTTGTCTGAATTAGTACCCGGAACTAGTAGCCTTGCTTTAAGTAATAGTCTTAACGTCTGCCCTTGCCTTCCTAGTACCCTTAACTAGTAGCCAAGCCTTCACTACTACCCCTAACTAGTAGCCTTGCCTTAACTAGTAGCCTTGCCTTAACCAGTTGCCTTAACTAGGACGCTGGCCTTAACTAGAAGTATCAACTTGTAAACTTGCATCAGAGTAGCCTTAACTAGTACTCTTGCCTTAAGTAGTGGGCTGAACTAGTACTCGTGCCTTAGCTAGTACTCTTAACTAGTACAGTGCCCCTAACTCGTATCCTGAACTAGTAGCCTTCTCTTAACTAGTACCCTTAACTAGTAGCCTTGCCTTCACTGGTACCCTGGCCTTCTCCAGTAGCCTTAACTCAGACCCTGGCCTTCACTGGCAGCCTTAAGTAGTACCCTTAACTAGTACCCTCGCATTCACTAGTAGCCTGAACTAGTACCCTGGCCGTATCAGTACCCAGAACTACTACCCTTGCCGTAACCAGTTGCCTTAAGTAGTACCCTGGCCTTAACTAGTAGTATTCACTTCTATTCTTGCATCAACTAGTAGCCTTAACTAGGCCTCTTGCCTTCAGTAGTGGCCTGAACTAGTACTCGTGCCTTAGCTAGTACTCTTAACTAGTACAGTGCCCCTAACTCATATCCTGAACTAGTAGCCTTCTCTAAACTAGTACCCTTCACTAGTACCCTTGCCTTCACTAGTACCCTGGCCTTCTCCAGTAGCCTTAACTCAGACCCTGGCCTTCACTGGCAGCCTTAAGTAGTACCCTTAACTAGTACCCTCGCATTCACTAGTAGCCTGAACTAGTACCCTGGCCGTATCAGTACCCAGAACTACTACCCTTGCCGTAACCAGTTGCCTTAAGTAGTACCCTGGCCTTAACTAGTAGTATTCACTTGTATTCTTGCATCAACTAGTAGCCTTAACTAGGACTCTTGCCTTAAGCAGTGGCCTGAATTTGTACCTTGCCTTAACTAGCAGCCTTAACTAGCACCCGTGCCTTTACTAGTACTCTTAGCTAGTACAGTGGCCCTAACTAGTAGCCTGAACTAGTCCCCTTGCCTTAGGTAGTCCCTTTTCCAAACTAGTACCCTTCTTGAGTACCCCTTTTTTTATGGAGTAGGGTATGGTCCAGTAGGGTGTCATAAGGTAGGGTAGCATACGGTAGAACAGAGAAAACAGAATCCAATAGAATAGAAGAGGATAAGTCAGGATAGCTTAGTTTCGTGTAGGGTATGGTAGAGTAGCATAGGAAGGAATAGAGAAAAGAGAAAACGAGAATCCAATACAACAGAATCGAAAAGAAGAGACTAGATGAGGAAAGACTAGGGCGGGATAGGGTTCTGTCGAATAGAAGAGCGTAGAATGGTGTGGAATGGAGTCAAATGCAGTCAAACCGAGATGAATAGACGAGAAAAGAGTTGAATAGAGCGGAATAGCACCGAATAGGGACATATAGGGCTGAGTCGAGCCCAATCGAGCCCAATCGAGCCCGATCAAGTCAAATCGACCAGATTCGAGCTGAATGGAGCCGAATGGAGCTGGAATGAGCCAAATAGAGACACAGAAAATGAGCCAAGCTAGATCGAGCCAAATCGCACCTAATCGCATCCTATTGCATCGAATCTCGTCGAAGTCCATCCAATCCCACCAAAACCCATTGAATCTCATGAAATCTCACCGAATCCCGTCCAATTGTGTCCAATCGGGTCGAATCGAATGCAATCGAATTCAATAGAACAGCTTAGAGTAGTGTAGGTTAGGCTGGGATTCAATAGGGTAGGGCAGAGAGGAATAGACTAGAGAAGCATAGAGTAGAAGAGAAGAGAATACAAAGAGTAGAATGGAGTAGAGTGGAGTAGAGTAGACTAGTCAGAGTCGAGTAGTGCAGAATAGAGATGAATAGATCCAATTCGAGCTGAATCGAGTCGAATGGAGAGGAAATGAGACAAATCTCCATGAATCGAATAGATTAGAGTAGAGTAGGGTGGGGGAGAAGAGAATAGAATAGTGTAGAATGGAGTCGAACAGAGTAGAATGGTGTGGAATGGAGTCGAATGGAGCCAAATAGAGACGAATAAAGTAGAAAAGAGTTGAATAGAGCTGAACAGGGCCGGATACGTTTGGATCGAGCCTAATGATGCTGAGTCGAGCAGAATCGAGCGAAATTGTCCCGGTTCAAGCCAAATCGAGCTAAATCAAGCCAATTCAAGCCTAATCCCATGGAATCGCCTTGAAAGGCATTGAATCGGATCGAATCGATTAGAGTAGAGGAGGGTAGAGTAGGAGGGGTTAGACTAGAACGGAACAGAACACAAGAGAAAGAATCGAATAGAATGAAGTAGAGACGAGTACAGTAGAATAGAGTCCAATAGAGTTGAATAGAGCCAAAGAGAGCTGAATGCAGCCGAATCCACCAAATTCGAGGTGAATCGAGAAGAATCATGTCGAATCGCGTTGAAAAGTGTCGAATCCAATCCAATAGTTTAGTGTAGGGCAGGTAAGATGAGGGGAGGGGAGGGTAGAAAAGAATAGATTAGAATAGACCAGAAAGAATAGAGAAGAGTAGACTGGAGTCAAATAGAGTCAAATCCTGCCGAAATGAGCCGAATAGAGAGGAAAAGGGCCAAGTCCAACCGAATCGAGTTGAATTCGCACAAAAAGGAGCTGATTCGAGCCGATAGGACCTGAATCAGGTCGAATCCCGTTCAAGTCTGTTGAATAGAATAGAACAGATTGCAGTAGGCTAAGTTAGAGTAGGGTAGGATAGACCAAAATGCAGTAGAACAGAACAGGAGAGAAGAGAACTGAAAGACTAGAATAGGGTCGAGTAGTGCAGAGTCTAGAAGAATAGAGTTGAATATTGCCGACTAGAGCAAAATAGAGCCCAAAAGACCCAACGTGATAGAAATCAAGATGAATGGCGCCGAATCCCGCGGAATCATGCTGGATCGCGTCGAATCCCGTTGAATTGCATTGAATCCCATCCATTCAAGTCCAATCCAATCGAATCGATTAGAATAGACTAGAGAAGGGTAGAGTACAAGACAATAGAATAGAGAAGAATACAGTCGGATGGAGTAGAATGGTGTAGAATGGAGTTGAAAAGAGATAATAGAGTTGAGTAGACTCATAGAGCCATATGGAGTTGAATAGAGCCTATTCAAGCTGAATAGAACTGACCAGGGCGAAATGGAGCCGATTAGAACTGAATCGAACCGATTAGAGCCCAAGAGGGATGAATGGAGTGCAACGGAGCCGATTGGAGCCGAATCGCATCGAAATGCGTGGAATCGAATCCAGTGGAATAGATTAGAGTAGGGTTGGTTAAAATAGAGTAGAAGAGAATTGAACACAGTAAAAGAGAATAAAAAGAATACAAGAGAATCGTGTCCAAAAGGTTAGAGCAGAGCAGAATAGTGTAGAGCAGAACAGAGTCGAATAGAGTCTAAGCGAGCCAAATGGAGAAGAAACAAGGCAAATCGCGTTGAATCCCCTCGAACCAATTCCAGTCAATTAGGGTAGGGTAGAGTAAAATAGTGTTGAGTGGAGTAGAATGCTGTGCAACGCAATCGAATGGAGTCGAAAGGAGTGGAAAAGAGCCGAATAGAGCCGAATAGTGCTGAAGAGGGCCGAAGAGGGCCGAATCGAGCTGAATTGAGCCAAATCCAGTAAATCGAGCCTAATGGAGCCGAATTGAGCCGAATCCAGTTGAATCGACACCCTTCGAGCCAAATGGAGCCGAATGGACATGAATCGAACCAATTCGACGTGAATCGTGTCCAAATTCATGGAATCGAATTGAACAGATTAGAGTAGGGGAGGTTCGGGTATGGCAGGGTGGAATAGAGTAGAGTAGCATAGAATAAAACAGAAGAGAATAGAAGAGAACAGAACAATACAGAACGAATACAGAAAACAGTAGGCTAGAGTAGCGTAGAGGGAAACAGAGTAGAGTAGAATAGATTCGAACGGAGCTAAATAGAGCCAAACTGAGCCGAATCGTGTCCAAATGGGTTGAATCCAATCCAATCCAACGGATTAGAATAGAGTAGAGTTGGGTAGCATAGGGTAGGGTAGAATAGAGTAGACTAGAACAGAACAGAATAGGAAGAATAAAGAAAATAAAGAAGAGTAGACTAGAGTACGATAGAGTAGGCTAGTGTATAATAGAGTGGACTCGAATACAGCTGAGTAGAGCCGAATGGAGTCGAAATGAGAGGAATCACGTCTAATCGATTCGAGTAAATTAGAGTGGTGTAGGCTAGAGTAGAGCAGAATAGTGTAGAATGGTGTGGAATAAATAGAATGGAGTAGAATGGAGTCAAATAGAGACAAAAAGAGTAGAGAAGAGTCGAATAGAGCAGAATAGGGCCGAAAGAGGCGGAATTGAGCAGCATCGAAGCAATTTAAGCCAAACGAACCGAATAGAGCCAAATGGAATAGAATCGAGCTGATTCAAGCTTAATCACGTCGAATCCCGTTCAATGCATCCAATGCAATCCAAACGTCTAGATTAGAGAAGGGGAGAGGAGGGTGGAATAGAATAGAATAGAGTAGAGTAGACTAGAAGAGATTAGAACAGAATAGAAGGAATAGAATAGAGTAGAAAAGAGTAGGGTCGAATAGACTCGAATAGAGTCGATTAGAGACGAATAGGCCAAATAGAGACGAATAGAGAAAACAGAGCTGAATGGAGCCGAATAGAGACGTAAAGGAGCCATATAGAGCCGATTCGCACCTAATCGAGCTGAATCAAGCAGAATCACGCCGACTGTCACTGAATAGCGTCGAATCACATCGAATCACGTCGAATCGCATCAAATCACATCGTTTTGTGTCGGACCGGGTCGAATCGCTTCGGATCGCATCGGATTGCATCGAATGTCGTCGAATCACGACGAATCACGCCCCATCACGTCCAATAACTTCGAATTGCGTCCAATCTCCTAGAATTCTGCTGAATCACGTCGAATCGTATGGAATCTCGCCTAATCTCTTTGAATCCCGTCAAATGCCTTCGGACCTTGTCGAATCCCGTCAAATCCTGTCCAATCGCGTCGAAGTGAATCGAATTGAATCAAATAGATTCAAGTAGGGTGGGTTTGGGTGGGGTGCAGTAGGGTTGGGTAGGGTAGGATAGAACAGAGTCCAACAGAATAGGAGAGAACAGAACAGAAGAGAAAGAATCCAGCAGAATAGAATAGAGTAGAAAAGAGTCAGATAGTGCAGAACATAGCCGAATGGAGACAAAACAAGATGAATCGCGTTGAATCGCTTCGAATCGGGTCAAATCGAATCCATTCGAATAGATTAGGGTAGGGAAGGGTAGACGAGAATAGAGGAGAAGAGTGCAGAATGGTGTGGAATGGATTAGAACGGAGCCGACTCGAGACGAATAGAGTAGAAAAGAGTCGAATAGAGCATAGTTGGGCCGAATAGGGCCAAAGAAGGCCTAATCGAGCAGAATCCAGCAGAATCGATGCCATTGGAGCTGAATGGAGCAAAATGGAGCCCAATCGAACCGACTCGAAGCGAATTGATCTGATTCAAGCCTAATCGGGTGGAATGGCGTGAAAATGCGATGACTCGAACAGAATCAAAGATTAGAGAAGGGGAGGGGAGCGGCCGGGAGGGTAGAACAGAATAGAATAGAACAGTACATAATAGAAGGAAGAGAAGATAGCACAGTACGGTAGAGCAGAGAAGAGTAGAGTCGAATAGAGTGAAATAGTGCAGAATAGAGCTGAATAGAGCCAATTCTAGCCGAATCGAGCCCAATGGAAACAAAACGTGATGAATCGCGTCGAATAGCGTCCAATCGAATCCATTAGAATAGATTAGAGTAGGGTAGGGTAGAACAGAATAGAGTAGAATGGAGTCGAATGGAGTTGCATAGAGAAAACTAGAGTAGAAAAGAGTCGAATCGAGCCGAATAAGGCTGAACCAAGTCGAATTGAGTTGAAACAAGCTGAATCGAAGCGATTCAAGCTGAATCGAGCTGATGGTGCCGAATGAGCCGATTCAAGCCTCATCGCGTCCAATCACATTGAAATGCTTTGAATCGAATCCAATTGAATAGATTCGAAAAGGTTAGGGTAGGGTGGTTTTTGCTAGGGTAGACTAGGGTAGACGAAAGTAGACTAGAGTAGAGTAGACAAGAGAAGTCTAGACTAGTAGCCTAGACAAGACAGCTGGACTAGTCAGACTAGTGGTATAGATCAGTAGGCTAGACAACTAGCCTTGAAGAGTACCCTTGCCCTGACAAGTCCCCTAAATTCTGAATCTGAACTAGTCCCCTTGCCTTAACTAGTATCCTGAACTAGTAGCCTTGTCTGAACTAGTACCCTTAACTAGTGGCCTTGCCTTAAGTAATAGTCTTAATGTCTGCCCTTGCCTTACCAGTACCCTGAACTAGTAGCCCTGCCTTAACTAGTACCCTGGCCTTCACCAGTAGCCTTCACTAGTACCCTGGCCTTCACTAGTAGCCTTGCCTCAACTAGTACCCTTCACTAGTACCCTCGCATTAACTAGTTGTCTTAACTAGTACCTGGCCTTCTCAGTCCCCATAAGTCCTACCCTGGCCTTAACCAGCTGCCTTAACTGGTACCCTGGTCTTAACTAGTAGTATTCACTTGTACCCTTGAATCCACTGGTAGCCTAAACTAGTCGTCTTGCCTTAAGTAGTAGCCTTCACTTGGACCTTGCCTTAACTAGTATCCTTAACTAGTACCTGTGCCTTAACTAGTACAGCGGCCATAACGAATAGCCTGAACTAGTAGCCTTGTCTGAATTAGTACCCGGAACTAGTAGCCTTGCTTTAAGTAATAGTCTTAACGTCTGCCCTTGCCTTCCTAGTACCCTTAACTAGTAGCCAAGCCTTCACTACTACCCCTAACTAGTAGCCTTGCCTTAACTAGTAGCCTTGCCTTAACCAGTTGCCTTAACTAGGACCCTGGCCTTAACTAGAAGTATCAACTTGTAAACTTGCATCAGAGTAGCCTTAACTAGTACTCTTGCCTTAAGTAGTGGGCTGAACTAGTACTCGTGCCTTAGCTAGTACTCTTAACTAGTACAGTGCCCCTAACTCGTATCCTGAACTAGTAGCCTTCTCTTAACTAGTACCCTTAACTAGTAGCCTTGCCTTCACTGGTACCCTGGCCTTCTCCAGTAGCCTTAACTCAGACCCTGGCCTTCACTGGCAGCCTTAAGTAGTACCCTTAACTAGTACCCTCGCATTCACTAGTAGTCTGAACTAGTACCCTGGCCGTATCAGTACCCAGAACTACTACCCTTGCCGTAACCAGTTGCCTTAAGTAGTACCCTGGCCTTAACTAGTAGTATTCACTTGTATTCTTGCATCAACTAGTAGCCTTAACTAGGACTCTTGCCTTAAGCAGTGGCCTGAATTTGTACCTTGCCTTAACTAGCAGCCTTAACTAGCACCCGTGCCTTTACTAGTACTCTTAACTAGTACAGTGGCCCTAACTAGTAGCCTGAACTAGTCCCCTTGCCTTAGGTAGTCCCTTTTCCAAACTAGTACCCTTCTTGAGTACCCCTTTTTTTATGGAGTAGGGTATGGTCCAGTAGGGTGTCATAAGGTAGGGTAGCATACGGTAGAACAGAGAAAACAGAATCCAATAGAATAGAAGAGGATAAGTCAGGATAGCTTAGTTTCGTGTAGGGTATGGTAGAGTAGCATAGGAAGGAATAGAGAAAAGAGAAAACGAGAATCCAATACAACAGAATCGAAAAGAAGAGACTAGATGAGGAAAGACTAGGGCGGGATAGGGTTCTGTCGAATAGAAGAGCGTAGAATGGTGTGGAATGGAGTCAAATGCAGTCAAACCGAGATGAATAGACGAGAAAAGAGTTGAATAGAGCGGAATAGCACCGAATAGGGACATATAGGGCTGAGTCGAGCCCAATCGAGCCCAATCGAGCCCGATCAAGTCAAATCGACCAGATTCGAGCTGAATGGAGCCGAATGGAGCTGGAATGAGCCAAATAGAGACACAGAAAATGAGCCAAGCTAGATCGAGCCAAATCGCACCTAATCGCATCCTATTGCATCGAATCTCGTCGAAGTCCATCCAATCCCACCAAAACCCATTGAATCTCATGAAATCTCACCGAATCCCGTCCAATTGTGTCCAATCGGGTCGAATCGAATGCAATCGAATTCAATAGAACAGCTTAGAGTAGTGTAGGTTAGGCTGGGATTCAATAGGGTAGGGCAGAGAGGAATAGACTAGAGAAGCATAGAGTAGAAGAGAAGAGAATACAAAGAGTAGAATGGAGTAGAGTGGAGTAGAGTAGACTAGTCAGAGTCGAGTAGTGCAGAATAGAGATGAATAGATCCAATTCGAGCTGAATCGAGTCGAATGGAGAGGAAATGAGACAAATCTCCATGAATCGAATAGATTAGAGTAGAGTAGGGTGGGGGAGAAGAGAATAGAATAGTGTAGAATGGAGTCGAACAGAGTAGAATGGTGTGGAATGGAGTCGAATGGAGCCAAATAGAGACGAATAAAGTAGAAAAGAGTTGAATAGAGCTGAACAGGGCCGGATACGTTTGGATCGAGCCTAATGATGCTGAGTCGAGCAGAATCGAGCGAAATTGTCCCGGTTCAAGCCAAATCGAGCTAAATCAAGCCAATTCAAGCCTAATCCCATGGAATCGCCTTGAAAGGCATTGAATCGGATCGAATCGATTAGAGTAGAGGAGGGTAGAGTAGGAGGGGTTAGACTAGAACGGAACAGAACACAAGAGAAAGAATCGAATAGAATGAAGTAGAGACGAGTACAGTAGAATAGAGTCCAATAGAGTTGAATAGAGCCAAAGAGAGCTGAATGCAGCCGAATCCACCAAATTCGAGGTGAATCGAGAAGAATCATGTCGAATCGCGTTGAAAAGTGTCGAATCCAATCCAATAGTTTAGTGTAGGGCAGGTAAGATGAGGGGAGGGGAGGGTAGAAAAGAATAGATTAGAATAGACCAGAAAGAATAGAGAAGAGTAGACTGGAGTCAAATAGAGTCAAATCCTGCCGAAATGAGCCGAATAGAGAGGAAAAGGGCCAAGTCCAACCGAATCGAGTTGAATTCGCACAAAAAGGAGCTGATTCGAGCCGATAGGACCTGAATCAGGTCGAATCCCGTTCAAGTCTGTTGAATAGAATAGAACAGATTGCAGTAGGCTAAGTTAGAGTAGGGTAGGATAGACCAAAATGCAGTAGAACAGAACAGGAGAGAAGAGAACTGAAAGACTAGAATAGGGTCGAGTAGTGCAGAGTCTAGAAGAATAGAGTTGAATATTGCCGACTAGAGCAAAATAGAGCCCAAAAGACCCAACGTGATAGAAATCAAGATGAATGGCGCCGAATCCCGCGGAATCATGCTGGATCGCGTCGAATCCCGTTGAATTGCATTGAATCCCATCCATTCAAGTCCAATCCAATCGAATCGATTAGAATAGACTAGAGAAGGGTAGAGTACAAGACAATAGAATAGAGAAGAATACAGTCGGATGGAGTAGAATGGTGTAGAATGGAGTTGAAAAGAGATAATAGAGTTGAGTAGACTCATAGAGCCATATGGAGTTGAATAGAGCCTATTCAAGCTGAATAGAACTGACCAGGGCGAAATGGAGCCGATTAGAACTGAATCGAACCGATTAGAGCCCAAGAGGGATGAATGGAGTGCAACGGAGCCGATTGGAGCCGAATCGCATCGAAATGCGTGGAATCGAATCCAGTGGAATAGATTAGAGTAGGGTTGGTTAAAATAGAGTAGAAGAGAATTGAACACAGTAAAAGAGAATAAAAAGAATACAAGAGAATCGTGTCCAAAAGGTTAGAGCAGAGCAGAATAGTGTAGAGCAGAACAGAGTCGAATAGAGTCTAAGCGAGCCAAATGGAGAAGAAACAAGGCAAATCGCGTTGAATCCCCTCGAACCAATTCCAGTCAATTAGGGTAGGGTAGAGTAAAATAGTGTTGAGTGGAGTAGAATGCTGTGCAACGCAATCGAATGGAGTCGAAAGGAGTGGAAAAGAGCCGAATAGAGCCGAATAGTGCTGAAGAGGGCCGAAGAGGGCCGAATCGAGCTGAATTGAGCCAAATCCAGTAAATCGAGCCTAATGGAGCCGAATTGAGCCGAATCCAGTTGAATCGACACCCTTCGAGCCAAATGGAGCCGAATGGACATGAATCGAACCAATTCGACCTGAATCGTGTCCAAATTCATGGAATCGAATTGAACAGATTAGAGTAGGGGAGGTTCGGGTATGGCAGGGTGGAATAGAGTAGAGTAGCATAGAATAAAACAGAAGAGAATAGAAGAGAACAGAACAATACAGAACGAATACAGAAAACAGTAGGCTAGAGTAGCGTAGAGGGAAACAGAGTAGAGTAGAATAGATTCGAACGGAGCTAAATAGAGCCAAACTGAGCCGAATCGTGTCCAAATGGGTTGAATCCAATCCAATCCAACGGATTAGAATAGAGCAGAGTTGGGTAGCATAGGGTAGGGTAGAATAGAGTAGACTAGAACAGAACAGAATAGGAAGAATAAAGAAAATAAAGAAGAGTAGACTAGAGTACGATAGAGTAGGCTAGTGTATAATAGGGTAGACTCGAATACAGCTGAGTAGAGCCGAATGGAGTCGAAATGAGAGGAATCACGTCTAATCGATTCGAGTAAATTAGAGTGGTGTAGGCTAGAGTAGAGCAGAATAGTGTAGAATGGTGTGGAATAAATAGAATGGAGTAGAATGGAGTCAAATAGAGACAAAAAGAGTAGAGAAGAGTCGAATAGAGCAGAATAGGGCCGAAAGAGGCGGAATTGAGCAGCATCGAAGCAATTTAAGCCAAACGAACCGAATAGAGCCAAATGGAATAGAATCGAGCTGATTCAAGCTTAATCACGTCGAATCCCGTTCAATGCATCCAATGCAATCCAAACGTCTAGATTAGAGAAGGGGAGAGGAGGGTGGAATAGAATAGAATAGAGTAGAGTAGACTAGAAGAGATTAGAACAGAATAGAAGGAATAGAATAGAGTAGAAAAGAGTAGGGTCGAATAGACTCGAATAGAGTCGATTAGAGACGAATAGGCCAAATAGAGACGAATAGAGAAAACAGAGCTGAATGGAGCCGAATAGAGACGTAAAGGAGCCATATAGAGCCGATTCGCACCTAATCGAGCTGAATCAAGCAGAATCACGCCGACTGTCACTGAATAGCGTCGAATCACATCGAATCACGTCGAATCGCATCAAATCACATCGTTTTGTGTCGGACCGGGTCGAATCGCTTCGGATCGCATCGGATTGCATCGAATGTCGTCGAATCACGACGAATCACGCCCCATCACGTCCAATAACTTCGAATTGCGTCCAATCTCCTAGAATTCTGCTGAATCACGTCGAATCGTATGGAATCTCGCCTAATCTCTTTGAATCCCGTCAAATGCCTTCGGACCTTGTCGAATCCCGTCAAATCCTGTCCAATCGCGTCGAAGTGAATCGAATTGAATCAAATAGATTCAAGTAGGGTGGGTTTGGGTGGGGTGCAGTAGGGTTGGGTAGGGTAGGATAGAACAGAGTCCAACAGAATAGGAGAGAACAGAACAGAAGAGAAAGAATCCAGCAGAATAGAATAGAGTAGAAAAGAGTCAGATAGTGCAGAACATAGCCGAATGGAGACAAAACAAGATGAATCGCGTTGAATCGCTTCGAATCGGGTCAAATCGAATCCATTCGAATAGATTAGGGTAGGGAAGGGTAGACGAGAATAGAGGAGAAGAGTGCAGAATGGTGTGGAATGGATTAGAACGGAGCCGACTCGAGACGAATAGAGTAGAAAAGAGTCGAATAGAGCATAGTTGGGCCGAATAGGGCCAAAGAAGGCCTAATCGAGCAGAATCCAGCAGAATCGATGCCATTGGAGCTGAATGGAGCAAAATGGAGCCCAATCGAACCGACTCGAAGCGAATTGATCTGATTCAAGCCTAATCGGGTGGAATGGCGTGAAAATGCGATGACTCGAACAGAATCAAAGATTAGAGAAGGGGAGGGGAGCGGCCGGGAGGGTAGAACAGAATAGAATAGAACAGTACATAATAGAAGGAAGAGAAGATAGCACAGTACGGTAGAGCAGAGAAGAGTAGAGTCGAATAGAGTGAAATAGTGCAGAATAGAGCTGAATAGAGCCAATTCTAGCCGAATCGAGCCCAATGGAAACAAAACGTGATGAATCGCGTCGAATAGCGTCCAATCGAATCCATTAGAATAGATTAGAGTAGGGTAGGGTAGAACAGAATAGAGTAGAATGGAGTCGAATGGAGTTGCATAGAGAAAACTAGAGTAGAAAAGAGTCGAATCGAGCCGAATAAGGCTGAACCAAGTCGAATTGAGTTGAAACAAGCTGAATCGAAGCGATTCAAGCTGAATCGAGCTGATGGTGCCGAATGAGCCGATTCAAGCCTCATCGCGTCCAATCACATTGAAATGCTTTGAATCGAATCCAATTGAATAGATTCGAAAAGGTTAGGGTAGGGTGGTTTTTGCTAGGGTAGACTAGGGTAGACGAAAGTAGACTAGAGTAGAGTAGACAAGAGAAGTCTAGACTAGTAGCCTAGACAAGACAGCTGGACTAGTCAGACTAGTGGTATAGATCAGTAGGCTAGACAACTAGCCTTGAAGAGTACCCTTGCCCTGACAAGTCCCCTAAATTCTGAATCTGAACTAGTCCCCTTGCCTTAACTAGTATCCTGAACTAGTAGCCTTGTCTGAACTAGTACCCTTAACTAGTGGCCTTGCCTTAAGTAATAGTCTTAATGTCTGCCCTTGCCTTACCAGTACCCTGAACTAGTAGCCCTGCCTTAACTAGTACCCTGGCCTTCACCAGTAGCCTTCACTAGTAGCCTTGCCTCAACTAGTACCCTTCACTAGTACCCTCGCATTAACTAGTTGTCTTAACTAGTACCTGGCCTTCTCAGTCCCCATAAGTCCTACCCTGGCCTTAACCAGCTGCCTTAACTGGTACCCTGGTCTTAAGTAGTAGTATTCACTTGTACCCTTGAATCCACTGGTAGCCTAAACTAGTCGTCTTGCCTTAAGTAGTAGCCTTCACTTGGACCTTGCCTTAACTAGTATCCTTAACTAGTACCTGTGCCTTAACTAGTACAGCGGCCATAACGAATAGCCTGAACTAGTAGCCTTGTCTGAATTAGTACCCGGAACTAGTAGCCTTGCTTTAAGTAATAGTCTTAACGTCTGCCCTTGCCTTCCTAGTACCCTTAACTAGTAGCCAAGCCTTCACTACTACCCCTAACTAGTAGCCTTGCCTTAACTAGTAGCCTTGCCTTAACCAGTTGCCTTAACTAGGACCCTGGCCTTAACTAGAAGTATCAACTTGTAAACTTGCATCAGAGTAGCCTTAACTAGTACTCTTGCCTTAAGTAGTGGGCTGAACTAGTACTCGTGCCTTAGCTAGTACTCTTAACTAGTACAGTGCCCCTAACTCGTATCCTGAACTAGTAGCCTTCTCTTAACTAGTACCCTTAACTAGTAGCCTTGCCTTCACTGGTACCCTGGCCTTCTCCAGTAGCCTTAACTCAGACCCTGGCCTTCACTGGCAGCCTTAAGTAGTACCCTTAACTAGTACCCTCGCATTCACTAGTAGTCTGAACTAGTACCCTGGCCGTATCAGTACCCAGAACTACTACCCTTGCCGTAGCCAGTTGCCTTAAGTAGTACCCTGGCCTTAACTAGTAGTATTCACTTGTATTCTTGCATCAACTAGTAGCCTTAACTAGGCCTCTTGCCTTCAGTAGTGGCCTGAACTAGTACTCGTGCCTTAGCTAGTACTCTTAACTAGTACAGTGCCCCTAACTCATATCCTGAACTAGTAGCCTTCTCTAAACTAGTACCCTTCACTAGTACCCTTGCCTTCACTAGTACCCTGGCCTTCTCCAGTAGCCTTAACTCAGACCCTGGCCTTCACTGGCAGCCTTAAGTAGTACCCTTAACTAGTACCCTCGCATTCACTAGTAGCCTGAACTAGTACCCTGGCCGTATCAGTACCCAGAACTACTACCCTTGCCGTAACCAGTTGCCTTAAGTAGTACCCTGGCCTTAACTAGTAGTATTCACTTGTATTCTTGCATCAACTAGTAGCCTTAACTAGGACTCTTGCCTTAAGCAGTGGCCTGAATTTGTACCTTGCCTTAACTAGCAGCCTTAACTAGCACCCGTGCCTTTACTAGTACTCTTAACTAGTACAGTGGCCCTAACTAGTAGCCTGAACTAGTCCCCTTGCCTTAGGTAGTCCCTTTTCCAAACTAGTACCCTTCTTGAGTACCCCTTTTTTTATGGAGTAGGGTATGGTCCAGTAGGGTGTCATAAGGTAGGGTAGCATACGGTAGAACAGAGAAAACAGAATCCAATAGAATAGAAGAGGATAAGTCAGGATAGCTTAGTTTCGTGTAGGGTATGGTAGAGTAGCATAGGAAGGAATAGAGAAAAGAGAAAACGAGAATCCAATACAACAGAATCGAAAAGAAGAGACTAGATGAGGAAAGACTAGGGCGGGATAGGGTTCTGTCGAATAGAAGAGCGTAGAATGGTGTGGAATGGAGTCAAATGCAGTCAAACCGAGATGAATAGACGAGAAAAGAGTTGAATAGAGCGGAATAGCACCGAATAGGGACATATAGGGCTGAGTCGAGCCCAATCGAGCCCAATCGAGCCCGATCAAGTCAAATCGACCAGATTCGAGCTGAATGGAGCCGAATGGAGCTGGAATGAGCCAAATAGAGACACAGAAAATGAGCCAAGCTAGATCGAGCCAAATCGCACCTAATCGCATCCTATTGCATCGAATCTCGTCGAAGTCCATCCAATCCCACCAAAACCCATTGAATCTCATGAAATCTCACCGAATCCCGTCCAATTGTGTCCAATCGGGTCGAATCGAATGCAATCGAATTCAATAGAACAGCTTAGAGTAGTGTAGGTTAGGCTGGGATTCAATAGGGTAGGGCAGAGAGGAATAGACTAGAGAAGCATAGAGTAGAAGAGAAGAGAATACAAAGAGTAGAATGGAGTAGAGTGGAGTAGAGTAGACTAGTCAGAGTCGAGTAGTGCAGAATAGAGATGAATAGATCCAATTCGAGCTGAATCGAGTCGAATGGAGAGGAAATGAGACAAATCTCCATGAATCGAATAGATTAGAGTAGAGTAGGGTGGGGGAGAAGAGAATAGAATAGTGTAGAATGGAGTCGAACAGAGTAGAATGGTGTGGAATGGAGTCGAATGGAGCCAAATAGAGACGAATAAAGTAGAAAAGAGTTGAATAGAGCTGAACAGGGCCGGATACGTTTGGATCGAGCCTAATGATGCTGAGTCGAGCAGAATCGAGCGAAATTGTCCCGATTCAAGCCAAATCGAGCTAAATCAAGCCAATTCAAGCCTAATCCCATGGAATCGCCTTGAAAGGCATTGAATCGGATCGAATCGATTAGAGTAGAGGAGGGTAGAGTAGGAGGGGTTAGACTAGAACAGAACAGAACACAAGAGAAAGAATCGAATAGAATGAAGTAGAGACGAGTACAGTAGAATAGAGTCCAATAGAGTTGAATAGAGCCAAAGAGAGCTGAATGCAGCCGAATCCACCAAATTCGAGGTGAATCGAGAAGAATCATGTCGAATCGCGTTGAAAAGTGTCGAATCCAATCCAATAGTTTAGTGTAGGGCAGGTAAGATGAGGGGAGGGGAGGGTAGAAAAGAATAGATTAGAATAGACCAGAAAGAATAGAGAAGAGTAGACTGGAGTCAAATAGAGTCAAATCCTGCCGAAATGAGCCGAATAGAGAGGAAAAGGGCCAAGTCCAACCGAATCGAGTTGAATTCGCACAAAAAGGAGCTGATTCGAGCCGATAGGACCTGAATCAGGTCGAATCCCGTTCAAGTCTGTTGAATAGAATAGAACAGATTGCAGTAGGCTAAGTTAGAGTAGGGTAGGATAGACCAAAATGCAGTAGAACAGAACAGGAGAGAAGAGAACTGAAAGACTAGAATAGGGTCGAGTAGTGCAGAGTCTAGAAGAATAGAGTTGAATATTGCCGACTAGAGCAAAATAGAGCCCAAAAGACCCAACGTGATAGAAATCAAGATGAATGGCGCCGAATCCCGCGGAATCATGCTGGATCGCGTCGAATCCCGTTGAATTGCATTGAATCCCATCCATTCAAGTCCAATCCAATCGAATCGATTAGAATAGACTAGAGAAGGGTAGAGTACAAGACAATAGAATAGAGAAGAATACAGTCGGATGGAGTAGAATGGTGTAGAATGGAGTTGAAAAGAGATAATAGAGTTGAGTAGACTCATAGAGCCATATAGAGTTGAATAGAGCCTATTCAAGCTGAATAGAACTGACCAGGGCGAAATGGAGCCGATTAGAACTGAATCGAACCGATTAGAGCCCAAGAGGGATGAATGGAGTGCAACGGAGCCGATTGGAGCCGAATCGCATCGAAATGCGTGGAATCGAATCCAGTGGAATAGATTAGAGTAGGGTTGGTTAAAATAGAGTAGAAGAGAATTGAACACAGTAAAAGAGAATAAAAAGAATACAAGAGAATCGAGTCCAAAAGGTTAGAGCAGAGCAGAATAGTGTAGAGCAGAACAGAGTCGAATAGAGTCTAAGCGAGCCAAATGGAGAAGAAACAAGGCAAATCGCGTTGAATCCCCTCGAACCAATTCCAGTCAATTAGGGTAGGGTAGAGTAAAATAGTGTTGAGTGGAGTAGAATGCTGTGCAACGCAATCGAATGGAGTCGAAAGGAGTGGAAAAGAGCCGAATAGAGCCGAATAGTGCTGAAGAGGGCCGAAGAGGGCCGAATCGAGCTGAATTGAGCCAAATCCAGTAAATCGAGCCTAATGGAGCCGAATTGAGCCGAATCCAGTTGAATCGACACCCTTCGAGCCAAATGGAGCCGAATGGACATGAATCGAACCAATTCGACCTGAATCGTGTCCAAATTCATGGAATCGAATTGAACAGATTAGAGTAGGGGAGGTTCGGGTATGGCAGGGTGGAATAGATTAGAGTAGCATAGAATAAAACAGAAGAGAATAGAAGAGAACAGAACAATACAGAACGAATACAGAAAACAGTAGGCTAGAGTAGCGTAGAGGGAAACAGAGTAGAGTAGAATAGATTCGAACGGAGCTAAATAGAGCCAAACTGAGCCGAATCGTGTCCAAATGGGTTGAATCCAATCCAATCCAACGGATTAGAATAGAGTAGAGTTGGGTAGCATAGGGTAGGGTAGAATAGAGTAGACTAGAACAGAACAGAATAGGAAGAATAAAGAAAATAAAGAAGAGTAGACTAGAGTACGATAGAGTAGGCTAGTGTATAATAGGGTAGACTCGAATACAGCTGAGTAGAGCCGAATGGAGTCGAAATGAGAGGAATCACGTCTAATCGATTCGAGTAAATTAGAGTGGTGTAGGCTAGAGTAGAGCAGAATAGTGTAGAATGGTGTGGAATAAATAGAATGGAGTAGAATGGAGTCAAATAGAGACAAAACGAGTAGAGAAGAGTCGAATAGAGCAGAATAGGGCCGAAAGAGGCGGAATTGAGCAGCATCGAAGCAATTCAAGCCAAACGAACCGAATAGAGCCAAATGGAATAGAATCGAGCTGATTCAAGCTTAATCACGTCGAATCCCGTTCAATGCATCCAATGCAATCCAAACGTCTAGATTAGAGAAGGGGAGAGGAGGGTGGAATAGAATAGAATAGAATAGAGTAGAGTAGACTAGAAGAGATTAGAACAGAATAGAAGGAATAGAATAGAGTAGAAAAGAGTAGGGTCGAATAGACTCGAATAGAGTCGATTAGAGACGAATAGGCCAAATAGAGACGAATAGAGAAAACAGAGCTGAATGGAGCCGAATAGAGACGTAAAGGAGCCATATAGAGCCGATTCGCACCTAATCGAGCTGAATCAAGCAGAATCACGCCGACTGTCACTGAATAGCGTCGAATCACATCGAATCACGTCGAATCGCATCAAATCACATCGTTTTGTGTCGGACCGGGTCGAATCGCTTCGGATCGCATCGGATTGCATCGAATGTCGTCGAATCACGACGAATCACGCCCCATCACGTCCAATAACTTCGAATTGCGTCCAATCTCCTAGAATTCTGCTGAATCACGTCGAATCGTATGGAATCTCGCCTAATCTCTTTGAATCCCGTCAAATGCCTTCGGACCTTGTCGAATCCCGTCAAATCCTGTCCAATCGCGTCGAAGTGAATCGAATTGAATCAAATAGATTCAAGTAGGGTGGGTTTGGGTGGGGTGCAGTAGGGTTGGGTAGGGTAGGATAGAACAGAGTCCAACAGAATAGGAGAGAACAGAACAGAAGAGAAAGAATCCAGCAGAATAGAATAGAGTAGAAAAGAGTCAGATAGTGCAGAACATAGCCGAATGGAGACAAAACAAGATGAATCGCGTTGAATCGCTTCGAATCGGGTCAAATCGAATCCATTCGAATAGATTAGGGTAGGGAAGGGTAGACGAGAATAGAGGAGAAGAGTGCAGAATGGTGTGGAATGGATTAGAACGGAGCCGACTCGAGACGAATAGAGTAGAAAAGAGTCGAATAGAGCATAGTTGGGCCGAATAGGGCCAAAGAAGGCCTAATCGAGCAGAATCCAGCAGAATCGATGCCATTGGAGCTGAATGGAGCAAAATGGAGCCCAATCGAACCGACTCGAAGCGAATTGATCTGATTCAAGCCTAATCGGGTGGAATGGCGTGAAAATGCGATGACTCGAACAGAATCAAAGATTAGAGAAGGGGAGGGGAGCGGCCGGGAGGGTAGAACAGAATAGAATAGAACAGTACATAATAGAAGGAAGAGAAGATAGCACAGTACGGTAGAGCAGAGAAGAGTAGAGTCGAATAGAGTGAAATAGTGCAGAATAGAGCTGAATAGAGCCAATTCTAGCCGAATCGAGCCCAATGGAAACAAAACGTGATGAATCGCGTCGAATAGCGTCCAATCGAATCCATTAGAATAGATTAGAGTAGGGTAGGGTAGAACAGAATAGAGTAGAATGGAGTCGAATGGAGTTGCATAGAGAAAACTAGAGTAGAAAAGAGTCGAATCGAGCCGAATAAGGCTGAACCAAGTCGAATTGAGTTGAAACAAGCTGAATCGAAGCGATTCAAGCTGAATCGAGCTGATGGTGCCGAATGAGCCGATTCAAGCCTCATCGCGTCCAATCACATTGAAATGCTTTGAATCGAATCCAATTGAATAGATTCGAAAAGGTTAGGGTAGGGTGGTTTTTGCTAGGGTAGACTAGGGTAGACGAAAGTAGACTAGAGTAGAGTAGACAAGAGAAGTCTAGACTAGTAGCCTAGACAAGACAGCTGGACTAGTCAGACTAGTGGTATAGATCAGTAGGCTAGACAACTAGCCTTGAAGAGTACCCTTGCCCTGACAAGTCCCCTAAATTCTGAATCTGAACTAGTCCCCTTGCCTTAACTAGTATCCTGAACTAGTAGCCTTGTCTGAACTAGTACCCTTAACTAGTGGCCTTGCCTTAAGTAATAGTCTTAATGTCTGCCCTTGCCTTACCAGTACCCTGAACTAGTAGCCCTGCCTTAACTAGTACTCTGGCCTTCACCAGTAGCCTTCACTAGTAGCCTTGCCTCAACTAGTACCCTTCACTAGTACCCTCGCATTAACTAGTTGTCTTAACTAGTACCTGGCCTTCTCAGTCCCCATAAGTCCTACCCTGGCCTTAACCAGCTGCCTTAACTGGTACCCTGGTCTTAACTAGTAGTATTCACTTGTACCCTTGAATCCACTGGTAGCCTAAACTAGTCGTCTTGCCTTAAGTAGTAGCCTTCGCTTGGACCTTGCCTTAACTAGTATCCTTAACTAGTACCTGTGCCTTAACTAGTACAGCGGCCATAACGAATAGCCTGAACTAGTAGCCTTGTCTGAATTAGTACCCGGAACTAGTAGCCTTGCTTTAAGTAATAGTCTTAACGTCTGCCCTTGCCTTCCTAGTACCCTTAACTAGTAGCCAAGCCTTCACTACTACCCCTAACTAGTAGCCTTGCCTTAACTAGTAGCCTTGACTAAACCAGTTGCCTTAACTAGGACCCTGGCCTTAACTAGAAGTATCAACTTGTAAACTTGCATCAGAGTAGCCTTAACTAGTACTCTTGCCTTAAGTAGTGGGCTGAACTAGTACTCGTGCCTTAGCTAGTACTCTTAACTAGTACAGTGCCCCTAACTCGTATCCTGAACTAGTAGCCTTCTCTTAACTAGTACCCTTAACTAGTAGCCTTGCCTTCACTGGTACCCTGGCCTTCTCCAGTAGCCTTAACTCAGACCCTGGCCTTCACTGGCAGCCTTAAGTAGTACCCTTAACTAGTACCCTCGCATTCACTAGTAGTCTGAACTAGTACCCTGGCCGTATCAGTACCCAGAACTACTACCCTTGCCGTAGCCAGTTGCCTTAAGTAGTACCCTGGCCTTAACTAGTAGTATTCACTTCTATTCTTGCATCAACTAGTAGCCTTAACTAGGCCTCTTGCCTTCAGTAGTGGCCTGAACTAGTACTCGTGCCTTAGCTAGTACTCTTAACTAGTACAGTGCCCCTAACTCATATCCTGAACTAGTAGCCTTCTCTAAACTAGTACCCTTCACTAGTACCCTTGCCTTCACTAGTACCCTGGCCTTCTCCAGTAGCCTTAACTCAGACCCTGGCCTTCACTGGCAGCCTTAAGTAGTACCCTTAACTAGTACCCTCGCATTCACTAGTAGCCTGAACTAGTACCCTGGCCGTATCAGTACCCAGAACTACTACCCTTGCCGTAACCAGTTGCCTTAAGTAGTACCCTGGCCTTAACTAGTAGTATTCACTTGTATTCTTGCATCAACTAGTAGCCTTAACTAGGACTCTTGCCTTAAGCAGTGGCCTGAATTTGTACCTTGCCTTAACTAGCAGCCTTAACTAGCACCCGTGCCTTTACTAGTACTCTTAACTAGTACAGTGGCCCTAACTAGTAGCCTGAACTAGTCCCCTTGCCTTAGGTAGTCCCTTTTCCAAACTAGTACCCTTCTTGAGTACCCCTTTTTTTATGGAGTAGGGTATGGTCCAGTAGGGTGTCATAAGGTAGGGTAGCATACGGTAGAACAGAGAAAACAGAATCCAATAGAATAGAAGAGGATAAGTCAGGATAGCTTAGTTTCGTGTAGGGTATGGTAGAGTAGCATAGGAAGGAATAGAGAAAAGAGAAAACGAGAATCCAATACAACAGAATCGAAAAGAAGAGACTAGATGAGGAAAGACTAGGGCGGGATAGGGTTCTGTCGAATAGAAGAGCGTAGAATGGTGTGGAATGGAGTCAAATGCAGTCAAACCGAGATGAATAGACGAGAAAAGAGTTGAATAGAGCGGAATAGCACCGAATAGGGACATATAGGGCTGAGTCGAGCCCAATCGAGCCCAATCGAGCCCGATCAAGTCAAATCGACCAGATTCGAGCTGAATGGAGCCGAATGGAGCTGGAATGAGCCAAATAGAGACACAGAAAATGAGCCAAGCTAGATCGAGCCAAATCGCACCTAATCGCATCCTATTGCATCGAATCTCGTCGAAGTCCATCCAATCCCACCAAAACCCATTGAATCTCATGAAATCTCACCGAATCCCGTCCAATTGTGTCCAATCGGGTCGAATCGAATGCAATCGAATTCAATAGAACAGCTTAGAGTAGTGTAGGTTAGGCTGGGATTCAATAGGGTAGGGCAGAGAGGAATAGACTAGAGAAGCATAGAGTAGAAGAGAAGAGAATACAAAGAGTAGAATGGAGTAGAGTGGAGTAGAGTAGACTAGTCAGAGTCGAGTAGTGCAGAATAGAGATGAATAGATCCAATTCGAGCTGAATCGAGTCGAATGGAGAGGAAATGAGACAAATCTCCATGAATCGAATAGATTAGAGTAGAGTAGGGTGGGGGAGAAGAGAATAGAATAGTGTAGAATGGAGTCGAACAGAGTAGAATGGTGTGGAATGGAGTCGAATGGAGCCAAATAGAGACGAATAAAGTAGAAAAGAGTTGAATAGAGCTGAACAGGGCCGGATACGTTTGGATCGAGCCTAATGATGCTGAGTCGAGCAGAATCGAGCGAAATTGTCCCGATTCAAGCCAAATCGAGCTAAATCAAGCCAATTCAAGCCTAATCCCATGGAATCGCCTTGAAAGGCATTGAATCGGATCGAATCGATTAGAGTAGAGGAGGGTAGAGTAGGAGGGGTTAGACTAGAAGAGAACAGAACACAAGAGAAAGAATCGAATAGAATGAAGTAGAGACGAGTACGGTAGAATAGAGTCCAATAGAGTTGAATAGAGCCAAAGAGAGCTGAATGCAGCCGAATCCACCAAATTCGAGGTGAATCGAGAAGAATCATGTCGAATCGCGTTGAAAAGTGTCGAATCCAATCCAATAGTTTAGTGTAGGGCAGGTAAGATGAGGGGAGGGGAGGGTAGAAAAGAATAGATTAGAATAGACCAGAAAGAATAGAGAAGAGTAGACTAGAGTCAAATAGAGTCAAATCCTGCCGAAATGAGCCGAATAGAGAGGAAAAGGGCCAAGTCCAACCGAATCGAGTTGAATTCGCACAAAAAGGAGCTGATTCGAGCAAATAGGACCTGAATCAGGTCGAATCCCGTTCAAGTCTGTTGAATAGAATAGAACAGATTGCAGTAGGCTAAGTTAGAGTAGGGTAGGATAGACCAAAATGCAGTAGAACAGAACAGGAGAGAAGAGAACTGAAAGACTAGAATAGGGTCGAGTAGTGCAGAGTCTAGAAGAATAGAGTTGAATATTGCCGACTAGAGCAAAATAGAGCCCAAAAGACCCAACGTGATAGAAATCAAGATGAATGGCGCCGAATCCCGCGGAATCATGCTGGATCGCGTCGAATCCCGTTGAATTGCATTGAATCCCATCCATTCAAGTCCAATCCAATCGAATCGATTAGAATAGACTAGAGAAGGGTAGAGTACAAGACAATAGAATAGAGAAGAATACAGTCGGATGGAGTAGAATGGTGTAGAATGGAGTTGAAAAGAGATAATAGAGTTGAGTAGACTCATAGAGCCATATAGAGTTGAATAGAGCCTATTCAAGCTGAATAGAACTGACCAGGGCGAAATGGAGCCGATTAGAACTGAATCGAACCGATTAGAGCCCAAGAGGGATGAATGGAGTGCAACGGAGCCGATTGGAGCCGAATCGCATCGAAATGCGTGGAATCGAATCCAGTGGAATAGATTAGAGTAGGGTTGGTTAAAATAGAGTAGAAGAGAATTGAACACAGTAAAAGAGAATAAAAAGAATACAAGAGAATCGAGTCCAAAAGGTTAGAGCAGAGCAGAATAGTGTAGAGCAGAACAGAGTCGAATAGAGTCTAAGCGAGCCAAATGGAGAAGAAACAAGGCAAATCGCGTTGAATCCCCTCGAACCAATTCCAGTCAATTAGGGTAGGGTAGAGTAAAATAGTGTTGAGTGGAGTAGAATGCTGTGCAACGCAATCGAATGGAGTCGAAAGGAGTAGAAAAGAGCCGAATAGAGCCGAATAGTGCTGAAGAGGGCCGAAGAGGGCCGAATCGAGCTGAATTGAGCCAAATCCAGTAAATCGAGCCTAATGGAGCCGAATTGAGCCGAATCCAGTTGAATCGACACCCTTCGAGCCAAATGGAGCCGAATGGACATGAATCGAACCAATTCGACGTGAATCGTGTCCAAATTCATGGAATCGAATTGAACAGATTAGAGTAGGGGAGGTTCGAGTATGGCAGGGTGGAATAGAGTAGAGTAGCATAGAATAAAACAGAAGAGAATAGAAGAGAACAGAACAATACAGAACGAATACAGAAAACAGTAGGCTAGAGTAGCGTAGAGGGAAACAGAGTAGAGTAGAATAGATTCGAACGGAGCTAAATAGAGCCAAACTGAGCCGAATCGTGTCCAAATGGGTTGAATCCAATCCAATCCAACGGATTAGAATAGAGTAGAGTTGGGTAGCATAGGGTAGGGTAGAATAGAGTAGACTAGAACAGAACAGAATAGGAAGAATAAAGAAAATAAAGAAGAGTAGACTAGAGTACGATAGAGTAGGCTAGTGTATAATAGGGTAGACTCGAATACAGCTGAGTAGAGCCGAATGGAGTCGAAATGAGAGGAATCACGTCTAATCGATTCGAGTAAATTAGAGTGGTGTAGGCTAGAGTAGAGCAGAATAGTGTAGAATGGTGTGGAATAAATAGAATGGAGTAGAATGGAGTCAAATAGAGACAAAAAGAGTAGAGAAGAGTCGAATAGAGCAGAATAGGGCCGAAAGAGGCGGAATTGAGCAGCATCGAAGCAATTCAAGCCAAACGAACCGAATAGAGCCAAATGGAATAGAATCGAGCTGATTCAAGCTTAATCACGTCGAATCCCGTTCAATGCATCCAATGCAATCCAAACGTCTAGATTAGAGAAGGGGAGAGGAGGGTGGAATAGAATAGAATAGAATAGAGTAGAGTAGACTAGAAGAGATTAGAACAGAATAGAAGGAATAGAATAGAGTAGAAAAGAGTAGGGTCGAATAGACTCGAATAGAGTCGATTAGAGACGAATAGGCCAAATAGAGACGAATAGAGAAAACAGAGCTGAATGGAGCCGAATAGAGACGTAAAGGAGCCATATAGAGCCGATTCGCACCTAATCGAGCTGAATCAAGCAGAATCACGCCGACTGTCACTGAATAGCGTCGAATCACATCGAATCACGTCGAATCGCATCAAATCACATCGTTTTGTGTCGGACCGGGTCGAATCGCTTCGGATCGCATCGGATTGCATCGAATGTCGTCGAATCACGACGAATCACGCCCCATCACGTCCAATAACTTCGAATTGCGTCCAATCTCCTAGAATTCTGCTGAATCACGTCGAATCGTATGGAATCTCGCCTAATCTCTTTGAATCCCGTCAAATGCCTTCGGACCTTGTCGAATCCCGTCAAATCCTGTCCAATCGCGTCGAAGTGAATCGAATTGAATCAAATAGATTCAAGTAGGGTGGGTTTGGGTGGGGTGCAGTAGGGTTGGGTAGGGTAGGATAGAACAGAGTCCAACAGAATAGGAGAGAACAGAACAGAAGAGAAAGAATCCAGCAGAATAGAATAGAGTAGAAAAGAGTCAGATAGTGCAGAACATAGCCGAATGGAGACAAAACAAGATGAATCGCGTTGAATCGCTTCGAATCGGGTCAAATCGAATCCATTCGAATAGATTAGGGTAGGGAAGGGTAGACGAGAATAGAGGAGAAGAGTGCAGAATGGTGTGGAATGGATTAGAACGGAGCCGACTCGAGACGAATAGAGTAGAAAAGAGTCGAATAGAGCATAGTTGGGCCGAATAGGGCCAAAGAAGGCCTAATCGAGCAGAATCCAGCAGAATCGATGCCATTGGAGCTGAATGGAGCAAAATGGAGCCCAATCGAACCGACTCGAAGCGAATTGATCTGATTCAAGCCTAATCGGGTGGAATGGCGTGAAAATGCGATGACTCGAACAGAATCAAAGATTAGAGAAGGGGAGGGGAGCGGCCGGGAGGGTAGAACAGAATAGAATAGAACAGTACATAATAGAAGGAAGAGAAGATAGCACAGTACGGTAGAGCAGAGAAGAGTAGAGTCGAATAGAGTGAAATAGTGCAGAATAGAGCTGAATAGAGCCAATTCTAGCCGAATCGAGCCCAATGGAAACAAAACGTGATGAATCGCGTCGAATAGCGTCCAATCGAATCCATTAGAATAGATTAGAGTAGGGTAGGGTAGAACAGAAGAGAGTAGAATGGAGTCGAATGGAGTTGCATAGAGAAAACTAGAGTAGAAAAGAGTCGAATCGAGCCGAATAAGGATGAACCAAGTCGAATTGAGTTGAAACAAGCTGAATCGAAGCGATTCAAGCTGAATCGAGCTGATGGTGCCGAATGAGCCGATTCAAGCCTCATCGCGTCCAATCACATTGAAATGCTTTGAATCGAATCCAATTGAATAGATTCGAAAAGGTTAGGGTAGGGTGGTTTTTGCTAGGGTAGACTAGGGTAGACGAAAGTAGACTAGAGTAGAGTAGACAAGAGAAGTCTAGACTAGTAGCCTAGACAAGACAGCTGGACTAGTCAGACTAGTGGTATAGATCAGTAGGCTAGACAACTAGCCTTGAAGAGTACCCTTGCCCTGACAAGTCCCCTAAATTCTGAATCTGAACTAGTCCCCTTGCCTTAACTAGTATCCTGAACTAGTAGCCTTGTCTGAACTAGTACCCTTAACTAGTGGCCTTGCCTTAAGTAATAGTCTTAATGTCTGCCCTTGCCTTACCAGTACCCTGAACTAGTAGCCCTGCCTTAACTAGTACCCTGGCCTTCACCAGTAGCCTTCACTAGTACCCTGGCCTCAACTAGTACCCTTCACTAGTACCCTCGCATGAACTAGTTGTCTTAACTAGTACCTGGCCTTCTCAGTCCCCATAAGTCCTACCCTGGCCTTAACCAGCTGCCTTAACTGGTACCCTGGTCTTAACTAGTAGTATTCACTTGTACCCTTGAATCCACTGGTAGCCTAAACTAGTCGTCTTGCCTTAAGTAGTAGCCTTCGCTTGGACCTTGCCTTAACTAGTATCCTTAACTAGTACCTGTGCCTTAACTAGTACAGCGGCCATAACGAATAGCCTGAACTAGTAGCCTTGTCTGAATTAGTACCCGGAACTAGTAGCCTTGCTTTAAGTAATAGTCTTAACGTCTGCCCTTGCCTTCCTAGTACCCTTAACTAGTAGCCAAGCCTTCACTACTACCCCTAACTAGTAGCCTTGCCTTAACTAGTAGCCTTGACTAAACCAGTTGCCTTAACTAGGACCCTGGCCTTAACTAGAAGTATCAACTTGTAAACTTGCATCAGAGTAGCCTTAACTAGTACTCTTGCCTTAAGTAGTGGGCTGAACTAGTACTCGTGCCTTAGCTAGTACTCTTAACTAGTACAGTGCCCCTAACTCGTATCCTGAACTAGTAGCCTTCTCTTAACTAGTACCCTTAACTAGTAGCCTTGCCTTCACTGGTACCCTGGCCTTCTCCAGTAGCCTTAACTCAGACCCTGGCCTTCACTGGCAGCCTTAAGTAGTACCCTTAACTAGTACCCTCGCATTCACTAGTAGTCTGAACTAGTACCCTGGCCGTATCAGTACCCAGAACTACTACCCTTGCCGTAGCCAGTTGCCTTAAGTAGTACCCTGGCCTTAACTAGTAGTATTCACTTGTATTCTTGCATCAACTAGTAGCCTTAACTAGGCCTCTTGCCTTCAGTAGTGGCCTGAACTAGTACTCGTGCCTTAGCTAGTACTCTTAACTAGTACAGTGCCCCTAACTCATATCCTGAACTAGTAGCCTTCTCTAAACTAGTACCCTTCACTAGTACCCTTGCCTTCACTAGTACCCTGGCCTTCTCCAGTAGCCTTAACTCAGACCCTGGCCTTCACTGGCAGCCTTAAGTAGTACCCTTAACTAGTACCCTCGCATTCACTAGTAGCCTGAACTAGTACCCTGGCCGTATCAGTACCCAGAACTACTACCCTTGCCGTAACCAGTTGCCTTAAGTAGTACCCTGGCCTTAACTAGTAGTATTCACTTGTATTCTTGCATCAACTAGTAGCCTTAACTAGGACTCTTGCCTTAAGCAGTGGCCTGAATTTGTACCTTGCCTTAACTAGCAGCCTTAACTAGCACCCGTGCCTTTACTAGTACTCTTAACTAGTACAGTGGCCCTAACTAGTAGCCTGAACTAGTCCCCTTGCCTTAGGTAGTCCCTTTTCCAAACTAGTACCCTTCTTGAGTACCCCTTTTTCTATGGAGTAGGGTATGGTCCAGTAGGGTGTCATAAGGTAGGGTAGCATACGGTAGAACAGAGAAAACAGAATCCAATAGAATAGAAGAGGATAAGTCAGGATAGCTTAGTTTCGTGTAGGGTATGGTAGAGTAGCATAGGAAGGAATAGAGAAAAGAGAAAACGAGAATCCAATACAACAGAATCGAAAAGAAGAGACTAGATGAGGAAAGACTAGGGCGGGATAGGGTTCTGTCGAATAGAAGAGCGTAGAATGGTGTGGAATGGAGTCAAATGCAGTCAAACCGAGATGAATAGACGAGAAAAGAGTTGAATAGAGCGGAATAGCACCGAATAGGGACATATAGGGCTGAGTCGAGCCCAATCGAGCCCAATCGAGCCCGATCAAGTCAAATCGACCAGATTCGAGCTGAATGGAGCCGAATGGAGCTGGAATGAGCCAAATAGAGACACAGAAAATGAGCCAAGCTAGATCGAGCCAAATCGCACCTAATCGCATCCTATTGCATCGAATCTCGTCGAAGTCCATCCAATCCCACCAAAACCCATTGAATCTCATGAAATCTCACCGAATCCCGTCCAATTGTGTCCAATCGGGTCGAATCGAATGCAATCGAATTCAATAGAACAGCTTAGAGTAGTGTAGGTTAGGCTGGGATTCAATAGGGTAGGGCAGAGAGGAATAGACTAGAGAAGCATAGAGTAGAAGAGAAGAGAATACAAAGAGTAGAATGGAGTAGAGTGGAGTAGAGTAGACTAGTCAGAGTCGAGTAGTGCAGAATAGAGATGAATAGATCCAATTCGAGCTGAATCGAGTCGAATGGAGAGGAAATGAGACAAATCTCCATGAATCGAATAGATTAGAGTAGAGTAGGGTGGGGGAGAAGAGAATAGAATAGTGTAGAATGGAGTCGAACAGAGTAGAATGGTGTGGAATGGAGTCGAATGGAGCCAAATAGAGACGAATAAAGTAGAAAAGAGTTGAATAGAGCTGAACAGGGCCGGATACGTTTGGATCGAGCCTAATGATGCTGAGTCGAGCAGAATCGAGCGAAATTGTCCCGATTCAAGCCAAATCGAGCTAAATCAAGCCAATTCAAGCCTAATCCCATGGAATCGCCTTGAAAGGCATTGAATCGGATCGAATCGATTAGAGTAGAGGAGGGTAGAGTAGGAGGGGTTAGACTAGAAGAGAACAGAACACAAGAGAAAGAATCGAATAGAATGAAGTAGAGACGAGTACGGTAGAATAGAGTCCAATAGAGTTGAATAGAGCCAAAGAGAGCTGAATGCAGCCGAATCCACCAAATTCGAGGTGAATCGAGAAGAATCATGTCGAATCGCGTTGAAAAGTGTCGAATCCAATCCAATAGTTTAGTGTAGGGCAGGTAAGATGAGGGGAGGGGAGGGTAGAAAAGAATAGATTAGAATAGACCAGAAAGAATAGAGAAGAGTAGACTAGAGTCAAATAGAGTCAAATCCTGCCGAAATGAGCCGAATAGAGAGGAAAAGGGCCAAGTCCAACCGAATCGAGTTGAATTCGCACAAAAAGGAGCTGATTCGAGCGAATAGGACCTGAATCAGGTCGAATCCCGTTCAAGTCTGTTGAATAGAATAGAACAGATTGCAGTAGGCTAAGTTAGAGTAGGGTAGGATAGACCAAAATGCAGTAGAACAGAACAGGATAGAAGAGAACTGAAAGACTAGAATAGGGTCGAGTAGTGCAGAGTCTAGAAGAATAGAGTTGAATATTGCCGACTAGAGCAAAATAGAGCCCAAAAGACCCAACGTGATAGAAATCAAGATGAATGGCGCCGAATCCCGCGGAATCATGCTGGATCGCGTCGAATCCCGTTGAATTGCATTGAATCCCATCCATTCAAGTCCAATCCAATCGAATCGATTAGAATAGACTAGAGAAGGGTAGAGTACAAGACAATAGAATAGAGAAGAATACAGTCGGATGGAGTAGAATGGTGTAGAATGGAGTTGAAAAGAGATAATAGAGTTGAGTAGACTCATAGAGCCATATAGAGTTGAATAGAGCCTATTCAAGCTGAATAGAACTGACCAGGGCGAAATGGAGCCGATTAGAACTGAATCGAACCGATTAGAGCCCAAGAGGGATGAATGGAGTGCAACGGAGCCGATTGGAGCCGAATCGCATCGAAATGCGTGGAATCGAATCCAGTGGAATAGATTAGAGTAGGGTTGGTTAAAATAGAGTAGAAGAGAATTGAACACAGTAAAAGAGAATAAAAAGAATACAAGAGAATCGAGTCCAAAAGGTTAGAGCAGAGCAGAATAGTGTAGAGCAGAACAGAGTCGAATAGAGTCTAAGCGAGCCAAATGGAGAAGAAACAAGGCAAATCGCGTTGAATCCCCTCGAACCAATTCCAGTCAATTAGGGTAGGGTAGAGTAAAATAGTGTTGAGTGGAGTAGAATGCTGTGCAACGCAATCGAATGGAGTCGAAAGGAGTAGAAAAGAGCCGAATAGAGCCGAATAGTGCTGAAGAGGGCCGAAGAGGGCCGAATCGAGCTGAATTGAGCCAAATCCAGTAAATCGAGCCTAATGGAGCCGAATTGAGCCGAATCCAGTTGAATCGACACCCTTCGAGCCAAATGGAGCCGAATGGACATGAATCGAACCAATTCGACGTGAATCGTGTCCAAATTCATGGAATCGAATTGAACAGATTAGAGTAGGGGAGGTTCGAGTATGGCAGGGTGGAATAGAGTAGAGTAGCATAGAATAAAACAGAAGAGAATAGAAGAGAACAGAACAATACAGAACGAATACAGAAAACAGTAGGCTAGAGTAGCGTAGAGGGAAACAGAGTAGAGTAGAATAGATTCGAACGGAGCTAAATAGAGCCAAAATGAGCCGAATCGTGTCCAAATGGGTTGAATCCAATCCAATCCAACGGATTAGAATAGAGTAGAGTTGGGTAGCATAGGGTAGGGTAGAATAGAGTAGACTAGAACAGAACAGAATAGGAAGAATAAAGAAAATAAAGAAGAGTAGACTAGAGTACGATAGAGTAGGCTAGTGTATAATAGGGTAGACTCGAATACAGCTGAGTAGAGCCGAATGGAGTCGAAATGAGAGGAATCACGTCTAATCGATTCGAGTAAATTAGAGTGGTGTAGGCTAGAGTAGAGCAGAATAGTGTAGAATGGTGTGGAATAAATAGAATGGAGTAGAATGGAGTCAAATAGAGACAAAAAGAGTAGAGAAGAGTCGAATAGAGCAGAATAGGGCCGAAAGAGGCGGAATTGAGCAGCATCGAAGCAATTCAAGCCAAACGAACCGAATAGAGCCAAATGGAATAGAATCGAGCTGATTCAAGCTTAATCACGTCGAATCCCGTTCAATGCATCCAATGCAATCCAAACGTCTAGATTAGAGAAGGGGAGAGGAGGGTGGAATAGAATAGAATAGAATAGAGTAGAGTAGACTAGAAGAGATTAGAACAGAATAGAAGGAATAGAATAGAGTAGAAAAGAGTAGGGTCGAATAGACTCGAATAGAGTCGATTAGAGACGAATAGGCCAAATAGAGACGAATAGAGAAAACAGAGCTGAATGGAGCCGAATAGAGACGTAAAGGAGCCATATAGAGCCGATTCGCACCTAATCGAGCTGAATCAAGCAGAATCACGCCGACTGTCACTGAATAGCGTCGAATCACATCGAATCACGTCGAATCGCATCAAATCACATCGTTTTGTGTCGGACCGGGTCGAATCGCTTCGGATCGCATCGGATTGCATCGAATGTCGTCGAATCACGACGAATCACGCCCCATCACGTCCAATAACTTCGAATTGCGTCCAATCTCCTAGAATTCTGCTGAATCACGTCGAATCGTATGGAATCTCGCCTAATCTCTTTGAATCCCGTCAAATGCCTTCGGACCTTGTCGAATCCCGTCAAATCCTGTCCAATCGCGTCGAAGTGAATCGAATTGAATCAAATAGATTCAAGTAGGGTGGGTTTGGGTGGGGTGCAGTAGGGTTGGGTAGGGTAGGATAGAACAGAGTCCAACAGAATAGGAGAGAACAGAACAGAAGAGAAAGAATCCAGCAGAATAGAATAGAGTAGAAAAGAGTCAGATAGTGCAGAACATAGCCGAATGGAGACAAAACAAGATGAATCGCGTTGAATCGCTTCGAATCGGGTCAAATCGAATCCATTCGAATAGATTAGGGTAGGGAAGGGTAGACGAGAATAGAGGAGAAGAGTGCAGAATGGTGTGGAATGGATTAGAACGGAGCCGACTCGAGACGAATAGAGTAGAAAAGAGTCGAATAGAGCATAGTTGGGCCGAATAGGGCCAAAGAAGGCCTAATCGAGCAGAATCCAGCAGAATCGATGCCATTGGAGCTGAATGGAGCAAAATGGAGCCCAATCGAACCGACTCGAAGCGAATTGATCTGATTCAAGCCTAATCGGGTGGAATGGCGTGAAAATGCGATGACTCGAACAGAATCAAAGATTAGAGAAGGGGAGGGGAGCGGCCGGGAGGGTAGAACAGAATAGAATAGAACAGTACATAATAGAAGGAAGAGAAGATAGCACAGTACGGTAGAGCAGAGAAGAGTAGAGTCGAATAGAGTGAAATAGTGCAGAATAGAGCTGAATAGAGCCAATTCTAGCCGAATCGAGCCCAATGGAAACAAAACGTGATGAATCGCGTCGAATAGCGTCCAATCGAATCCATTAGAATAGATTAGAGTAGGGTAGGGTAGAACAGAATAGAGTAGAATGGAGTCGAATGGAGTTGCATAGAGAAAACTAGAGTAGAAAAGAGTCGAATCGAGCCGAATAAGGATGAACCAAGTCGAATTGAGTTGAAACAAGCTGAATCGAAGCGATTCAAGCTGAATCGAGCTGATGGTGCCGAATGAGCCGATTCAAGCCTCATCGCGTCCAATCACATTGAAATGCTTTGAATCGAATCCAATTGAATAGATTCGAAAAGGTTAGGGTAGGGTGGTTTTTGCTAGGGTAGACTAGGGTAGACGAAAGTAGACTAGAGTAGAGTAGACAAGAGAAGTCTAGACTAGTAGCCTAGACAAGACAGCTGGACTAGTCAGACTAGTGGTATAGATCAGTAGGCTAGACAACTAGCCTTGAAGAGTACCCTTGCCCTGACAAGTCCCCTAAATTCTGAATCTGAACTAGTCCCCTTGCCTTAACTAGTATCCTGAACTAGTAGCCTTGTCTGAACTAGTACCCTTAACTAGTGGCCTTGCCTTAAGTAATAGTCTTAATGTCTGCCCTTGCCTTACCAGTACCCTGAACTAGTAGCCCTGCCTTAACTAGTACCCTGGCCTTCACCAGTAGCCTTCACTAGTAGCCTTGCCTCAACTAGTACCCTTCACTAGTACCCTCGCATTAACTAGTTGTCTTAACTAGTACCTGGCCTTCTCAGTCCCCATAAGTCCTACCCTGGCCTTAACCAGCTGCCTTAACTGGTACCCTGGTCTTAACTAGTAGTATTCACTTGTACCCTTGAATCCACTGGTAGCCTAAACTAGTCGTCTTGCCTTAAGTAGTAGCCTTCGCTTGGACCTTGCCTTAACTAGTATCCTTAACTAGTACCTGTGCCTTAACTAGTACAGCGGCCATAACGAATAGCCTGAACTAGTAGCCTTGTCTGAATTAGTACCCGGAACTAGTAGCCTTGCTTTAAGTAATAGTCTTAACGTCTGCCCTTGCCTTCCTAGTACCCTTAACTAGTAGCCAAGCCTTCACTACTACCCCTAACTAGTAGCCTTGCCTTAACTAGTAGCCTTGACTAAACCAGTTGCCTTAACTAGGACCCTGGCCTTAACTAGAAGTATCAACTTGTAAACTTGCATCAGAGTAGCCTTAACTAGTACTCTTGCCTTAAGTAGTGGGCTGAACTAGTACTCGTGCCTTAGCTAGTACTCTTAACTAGTACAGTGCCCCTAACTCGTATCCTGAACTAGTAGCCTTCTCTTAACTAGTACCCTTAACTAGTAGCCTTGCCTTCACTGGTACCCTGGCCTTCTCCAGTAGCCTTAACTCAGACCCTGGCCTTCACTGGCAGCCTTAAGTAGTACCCTTAACTAGTACCCTCGCATTCACTAGTACTCTGAACTAGTACCCTGGCCGTATCAGTACCCAGAACTACTACCCTTGCCGTAGCCAGTTGCCTTAAGTAGTACCCTGGCCTTAACTAGTAGTATTCACTTGTATTCTTGCATCAACTAGTAGCCTTAACTAGGCCTCTTGCCTTCAGTAGTGGCCTGAACTAGTACTCGTGCCTTAGCTAGTACTCTTAACTAGTACAGTGCCCCTAACTCATATCCTGAACTAGTAGCCTTCTCTAAACTAGTACCCTTCACTAGTACCCTTGCCTTCACTAGTACCCTGGCCTTCTCCAGTAGCCTTAACTCAGACCCTGGCCTTCACTGGCAGCCTTAAGTAGTACCCTTAACTAGTACCCTCGCATTCACTAGTAGCCTGAACTAGTACCCTGGCCGTATCAGTACCCAGAACTACTACCCTTGCCGTAACCAGTTGCCTTAAGTAGTACCCTGGCCTTAACTAGTAGTATTCACTTGTATTCTTGCATCAACTAGTAGCCTTAACTAGGACTCTTGCCTTAAGCAGTGGCCTGAATTTGTACCTTGCCTTAACTAGCAGCCTTAACTAGCACCCGTGCCTTTACTAGTACTCTTAACTAGTACAGTGGCCCTAACTAGTAGCCTGAACTAGTCCCCTTGCCTTAGGTAGTCCCTTTTCCAAACTAGTACCCTTCTTGAGTACCCCTTTTTCTATGGAGTAGGGTATGGTCCAGTAGGGTGTCATAAGGTAGGGTAGCATACGGTAGAACAGAGAAAACAGAATCCAATAGAATAGAAGAGGATAAGTCAGGATAGCTTAGTTTCGTGTAGGGTATGGTAGAGTAGCATAGGAAGGAATAGAGAAAAGAGAAAACGAGAATCCAATACAACAGAATCGAAAAGAAGAGACTAGATGAGGAAAGACTAGGGCGGGATAGGGTTCTGTCGAATAGAAGAGCGTAGAATGGTGTGGAATGGAGTCAAATGCAGTCAAACCGAGATGAATAGACGAGAAAAGAGTTGAATAGAGCGGAATAGCACCGAATAGGGACATATAGGGCTGAGTCGAGCCCAATCGAGCCCAATCGAGCCCGATCAAGTCAAATCGACCAGATTCGAGCTGAATGGAGCCGAATGGAGCTGGAATGAGCCAAATAGAGACACAGAAAATGAGCCAAGCTAGATCGAGCCAAATCGCACCTAATCGCATCCTATTGCATCGAATCTCGTCGAAGTCCATCCAATCCCACCAAAACCCATTGAATCTCATGAAATCTCACCGAATCCCGTCCAATTGTGTCCAATCGGGTCGAATCGAATGCAATCGAATTCAATAGAACAGCTTAGAGTAGTGTAGGTTAGGCTGGGATTCAATAGGGTAGGGCAGAGAGGAATAGACTAGAGAAGCATAGAGTAGAAGAGAAGAGAATACAAAGAGTAGAATGGAGTAGAGTGGAGTAGAGTAGACTAGTCAGAGTCGAGTAGTGCAGAATAGAGATGAATAGATCCAATTCGAGCTGAATCGAGTCGAATGGAGAGGAAATGAGACAAATCTCCATGAATCGAATAGATTAGAGTAGAGTAGGGTGGGGGAGAAGAGAATAGAATAGTGTAGAATGGAGTCGAACAGAGTAGAATGGTGTGGAATGGAGTCGAATGGAGCCAAATAGAGACGAATAAAGTAGAAAAGAGTTGAATAGAGCTGAACAGGGCCGGATACGTTTGGATCGAGCCTAATGATGCTGAGTCGAGCAGAATCGAGCGAAATTGTCCCGATTCAAGCCAAATCGAGCTAAATCAAGCCAATTCAAGCCTAATCCCATGGAATCGCCTTGAAAGGCATTGAATCGGATCGAATCGATTAGAGTAGAGGAGGGTAGAGTAGGAGGGGTTAGACTAGAAGAGAACAGAACACAAGAGAAAGAATCGAATAGAATGAAGTAGAGACGAGTACGGTAGAATAGAGTCCAATAGAGTTGAATAGAGCCAAAGAGAGCTGAATGCAGCCGAATCCACCAAATTCGAGGTGAATCGAGAAGAATCATGTCGAATCGCGTTGAAAAGTGTCGAATCCAATCCAATAGTTTAGTGTAGGGCAGGTAAGATGAGGGGAGGGGAGGGTAGAAAAGAATAGATTAGAATAGACCAGAAAGAATAGAGAAGAGTAGACTGGAGTCAAATAGAGTCAAATCCTGCCGAAATGAGCCGAATAGAGAGGAAAAGGGCCAAGTCCAACCGAATCGAGTTGAATTCGCACAAAAAGGAGCTGATTCGAGCGAATAGGACCTGAATCAGGTCGAATCCCGTTCAAGTCTGTTGAATAGAATAGAACAGATTGCAGTAGGCTAAGTTAGAGTAGGGTAGGATAGACCAAAATGCAGTAGAACAGAACAGGATAGAAGAGAACTGAAAGACTAGAATAGGGTCGAGTAGTGCAGAGTCTAGAAGAATAGAGTTGAATATTGCCGACTAGAGCAAAATAGAGCCCAAAAGACCCAACGTGATAGAAATCAAGATGAATGGCGCCGAATCCCGCGGAATCATGCTGGATCGCGTCGAATCCCGTTGAATTGCATTGAATCCCATCCATTCAAGTCCAATCCAATCGAATCGATTAGAATAGACTAGAGAAGGGTAGAGTACAAGACAATAGAATAGAGAAGAATACAGTCGGATGGAGTAGAATGGTGTAGAATGGAGTTGAAAAGAGATAATAGAGTTGAGTAGACTCATAGAGCCATATAGAGTTGAATAGAGCCTATTCAAGCTGAATAGAACTGACCAGGGCGAAATGGAGCCGATTAGAACTGAATCGAACCGATTAGAGCCCAAGAGGGATGAATGGAGTGCAACGGAGCCGATTGGAGCCGAATCGCATCGAAATGCGTGGAATCGAATCCAGTGGAATAGATTAGAGTAGGGTTGGTTAAAATAGAGTAGAAGAGAATTGAACACAGTAAAAGAGAATAAAAAGAATACAAGAGAATCGAGTCCAAAAGGTTAGAGCAGAGCAGAATAGTGTAGAGCAGAACAGAGTCGAATAGAGTCTAAGCGAGCCAAATGGAGAAGAAACAAGGCAAATCGCGTTGAATCCCCTCGAACCAATTCCAGTCAATTAGGGTAGGGTAGAGTAAAATAGTGTTGAGTGGAGTAGAATGCTGTGCAACGCAATCGAATGGAGTCGAAAGGAGTAGAAAAGAGCCGAATAGAGCCGAATAGTGCTGAAGAGGGCCGAAGAGGGCCGAATCGAGCTGAATTGAGCCAAATCCAGTAAATCGAGCCTAATGGAGCCGAATTGAGCCGAATCCAGTTGAATCGACACCCTTCGAGCCAAATGGAGCCGAATGGACATGAATCGAACCAATTCGACGTGAATCGTGTCCAAATTCATGGAATCGAATTGAACAGATTAGAGTAGGGGAGGTTCGGGTATGGCAGGGTGGAATAGAGTAGAGTAGCATAGAATAAAACAGAAGAGAATAGAAGAGAACAGAACAATACAGAACGAATACAGAAAACAGTAGGCTAGAGTAGTGTAGAGGGAAACAGAGTAGAGTAGAATAGATTCGAACGGAGCTAAATAGAGGCAAACTGAGCCGAATCGTGTCCAAATGGGTTGAATCCAATCCAATCCAACGGATTAGAATAGAGTAGAGTTGGGTAGCATAGGGTAGGGTAGAATAGAGTAGACTAGAACAGAACAGAATAGGAAGAATAAAGAAAATAAAGAAGAGTAGACTAGAGTACGATAGAGTAGGCTAGTGTATAATAGGGTAGACTCGAATACAGCTGAGTAGAGCCGAATGGAGTCGAAATGAGAGGAATCACGTCTAATCGATTCGAGTAAATTAGAGTGGTGTAGGCTAGAGTAGAGCAGAATAGTGTAGAATGGTGTGGAATAAATAGAATGGAGTAGAATGGAGTCAAATAGAGACAAAAAGAGTAGAGAAGAGTCGAATAGAGCAGAATAGGGCCGAAAGAGGCGGAATTGAGCAGCATCGAAGCAATTCAAGCCAAACGAACCGAATAGAGCCAAATGGAATAGAATCGAGCTGATTCAAGCTTAATCACGTCGAATCCCGTTCAATGCATCCAATGCAATCCAAACGTCTAGATTAGAGAAGGGGAGAGGAGGGTGGAATAGAATAGAATAGAGTAGAGTAGACTAGAAGAGATTAGAACAGAATAGAAGGAATAGAATAGAGTAGAAAAGAGTAGGGTCGAATAGACTCGAATAGAGTCGATTAGAGACGAATAGGCCAAATAGAGACGAATAGAGAAAACAGAGCTGAATGGAGCCGAATAGAGACGTAAAGGAGCCATATAGAGCCGATTCGCACCTAATCGAGCTGAATCAAGCAGAATCACGCCGACTGTCACTGAATAGCGTCGAATCACATCGAATCACGTCGAATCGCATCAAATCACATCGTTTTGTGTCGGACCGGGTCGAATCGCTTCGGATCGCATCGGATTGCATCGAATGTCGTCGAATCACGACGAATCACGCCCCATCACGTCCAATAACTTCGAATTGCGTCCAATCTCCTAGAATTCTGCTGAATCACGTCGAATCGTATGGAATCTCGCCTAATCTCTTTGAATCCCGTCAAATGCCTTCGGACCTTGTCGAATCCCGTCAAATCCTGTCCAATCGCGTCGAAGTGAATCGAATTGAATCAAATAGATTCAAGTAGGGTGGGTTTGGGTGGGGTGCAGTAGGGTTGGGTAGGGTAGGATAGAACAGAGTCCAACAGAATAGGAGAGAACAGAACAGAAGAGAAAGAATCCAGCAGAATAGAATAGAGTAGAAAAGAGTCAGATAGTGCAGAACATAGCCGAATGGAGACAAAACAAGATGAATCGCGTTGAATCGCTTCGAATCGGGTCAAATCGAATCCATTCGAATAGATTAGGGTAGGGAAGGGTAGACGAGAATAGAGGAGAAGAGTGCAGAATGGTGTGGAATGGATTAGAACGGAGCCGACTCGAGACGAATAGAGTAGAAAAGAGTCGAATAGAGCATAGTTGGGCCGAATAGGGCCAAAGAAGGCCTAATCGAGCAGAATCCAGCAGAATCGATGCCATTGGAGCTGAATGGAGCAAAATGGAGCCCAATCGAACCGACTCGAAGCGAATTGATCTGATTCAAGCCTAATCGGGTGGAATGGCGTGAAAATGCGATGACTCGAACAGAATCAAAGATTAGAGAAGGGGAGGGGAGCGGCCGGGAGGGTAGAACAGAATAGAATAGAACAGTACATAATAGAAGGAAGAGAAGATAGCACAGTACGGTAGAGCAGAGAAGAGTAGAGTCGAATAGAGTGAAATAGTGCAGAATAGAGCTGAATAGAGCCAATTCTAGCCGAATCGAGCCCAATGGAAACAAAACGTGATGAATCGCGTCGAATAGCGTCCAATCGAATCCATTAGAATAGATTAGAGTAGGGTAGGGTAGAACAGAAGAGAGTAGAATGGAGTCGAATGGAGTTGCATAGAGAAAACTAGAGTAGAAAAGAGTCGAATCGAGCCGAATAAGGCTGAACCAAGTCGAATTGAGTTGAAACAAGCTGAATCGAAGCGATTCAAGCTGAATCGAGCTGATGGTGCCGAATGAGCCGATTCAAGCCTCATCGCGTCCAATCACATTGAAATGCTTTGAATCGAATCCAATTGAATAGATTCGAAAAGGTTAGGGTAGGGTGGTTTTTGCTAGGGTAGACTAGGGTAGACGAAAGTAGACTAGAGTAGAGTAGACAAGAGAAGTCTAGACTAGTAGCCTAGACAAGACAGCTGGACTAGTCAGACTAGTGGTATAGATCAGTAGGCTAGACAACTAGCCTTGAAGAGTACCCTTGCCCTGACAAGTCCCCTAAATTCTGAATCTGAACTAGTCCCCTTGCCTTAACTAGTATCCTGAACTAGTAGCCTTGTCTGAACTAGTACCCTTAACTAGTGGCCTTGCCTTAAGTAATAGTCTTAATGTCTGCCCTTGCCTTACCAGTACCCTGAACTAGTAGCCCTGCCTTAACTAGTACCCTGGCCTTCACCAGTAGCCTTCACTAGTACCCTGGCCTTCACTAGTAGCCTTGCCTCAACTAGTACCCTTCACTAGTACCCTCGCATTAACTAGTTGTCTTAACTAGTACCTGGCCTTCTCAGTCCCCATAAGTCCTACCCTGGCCTTAACCAGCTGCCTTAACTGGTACCCTGGTCTTAACTAGTAGTATTCACTTGTACCCTTGAATCCACTGGTAGCCTAAACTAGTCGTCTTGCCTTAAGTAGTAGCCTTCGCTTGGACCTTGCCTTAACTAGTATCCTTAACTAGTACCTGTGCCTTAACTAGTACAGCGGCCATAACGAATAGCCTGAACTAGTAGCCTTGTCTGAATTAGTACCCGGAACTAGTAGCCTTGCTTTAAGTAATAGTCTTAACGTCTGCCCTTGCCTTCCTAGTACCCTTAACTAGTAGCCAAGCCTTCACTACTACCCCTAACTAGTAGCCTTGCCTTAACTAGTAGCCTTGACTAAACCAGTTGCCTTAACTAGGACCCTGGCCTTAACTAGAAGTATCAACTTGTAAACTTGCATCAGAGTAGCCTTAACTAGTACTCTTGCCTTAAGTAGTGGGCTGAACTAGTACTCGTGCCTTAGCTAGTACTCTTAACTAGTACAGTGCCCCTAACTCGTATCCTGAACTAGTAGCCTTCTCTTAACTAGTACCCTTAACTAGTAGCCTTGCCTTCACTGGTACCCTGGCCTTCTCCAGTAGCCTTAACTCAGACCCTGGCCTTCACTGGCAGCCTTAAGTAGTACCCTTAACTAGTACCCTCGCATTCACTAGTAGTCTGAACTAGTACCCTGGCCGTATCAGTACCCAGAACTACTACCCTTGCCGTAGCCAGTTGCCTTAAGTAGTACCCTGGCCTTAACTAGTAGTATTCACTTGTATTCTTGCATCAACTAGTAGCCTTAACTAGGCCTCTTGCCTTCAGTAGTGGCCTGAACTAGTACTCGTGCCTTAGCTAGTACTCTTAACTAGTACAGTGCCCCTAACTCATATCCTGAACTAGTAGCCTTCTCTAAACTAGTACCCTTCACTAGTACCCTTGCCTTCACTAGTACCCTGGCCTTCTCCAGTAGCCTTAACTCAGACCCTGGCCTTCACTGGCAGCCTTAAGTAGTACCCTTAACTAGTACCCTCGCATTCACTAGTAGCCTGAACTAGTACCCTGGCCGTATCAGTACCCAGAACTACTACCCTTGCCGTAACCAGTTGCCTTAAGTAGTACCCTGGCCTTAACTAGTAGTATTCACTTGTATTCTTGCATCAACTAGTAGCCTTAACTAGGACTCTTGCCTTAAGCAGTGGCCTGAATTTGTACCTTGCCTTAACTAGCAGCCTTAACTAGCACCCGTGCCTTTACTAGTACTCTTAACTAGTACAGTGGCCCTAACTAGTAGCCTGAACTAGTCCCCTTGCCTTAGGTAGTCCCTTTTCCAAACTAGTACCCTTCTTGAGTACCCCTTTTTTTATGGAGTAGGGTATGGTCCAGTAGGGTGTCATAAGGTAGGGTAGCATACGGTAGAACAGAGAAAACAGAATCCAATAGAATAGAAGAGGATAAGTCAGGATAGCTTAGTTTCGTGTAGGGTATGGTAGAGTAGCATAGGAAGGAATAGAGAAAAGAGAAAACGAGAATCCAATACAACAGAATCGAAAAGAAGAGACTAGATGAGGAAAGACTAGGGCGGGATAGGGTTCTGTCGAATAGAAGAGCGTAGAATGGTGTGGAATGGAGTCAAATGCAGTCAAACCGAGATGAATAGACGAGAAAAGAGTTGAATAGAGCGGAATAGCACCGAATAGGGACATATAGGGCTGAGTCGAGCCCAATCGAGCCCAATCGAGCCCGATCAAGTCAAATCGACCAGATTCGAGCTGAATGGAGCCGAATGGAGCTGGAATGAGCCAAATAGAGACACAGAAAATGAGCCAAGCTAGATCGAGCCAAATCGCACCTAATCGCATCCTATTGCATCGAATCTCGTCGAAGTCCATCCAATCCCACCAAAACCCATTGAATCTCATGAAATCTCACCGAATCCCGTCCAATTGTGTCCAATCGGGTCGAATCGAATGCAATCGAATTCAATAGAACAGCTTAGAGTAGTGTAGGTTAGGCTGGGATTCAATAGGGTAGGGCAGAGAGGAATAGACTAGAGAAGCATAGAGTAGAAGAGAAGAGAATACAAAGAGTAGAATGGAGTAGAGTGGAGTAGAGTAGACTAGTCAGAGTCGAGTAGTGCAGAATAGAGATGAATAGATCCAATTCGAGCTGAATCGAGTCGAATGGAGAGGAAATGAGACAAATCTCCATGAATCGAATAGATTAGAGTAGAGTAGGGTGGGGGAGAAGAGAATAGAATAGTGTAGAATGGAGTCGAACAGAGTAGAATGGTGTGGAATGGAGTCGAATGGAGCCAAATAGAGACGAATAAAGTAGAAAAGAGTTGAATAGAGCTGAACAGGGCCGGATACGTTTGGATCGAGCCTAATGATGCTGAGTCGAGCAGAATCGAGCGAAATTGTCCCGATTCAAGCCAAATCGAGCTAAATCAAGCCAATTCAAGCCTAATCCCATGGAATCGCCTTGAAAGGCATTGAATCGGATCGAATCGATTAGAGTAGAGGAGGGTAGAGTAGGAGGGGTTAGACTAGAAGAGAACAGAACACAAGAGAAAGAATCGAATAGAATGAAGTAGAGACGAGTACAGTAGAATAGAGTCCAATAGAGTTGAATAGAGCCAAAGAGAGCTGAATGCAGCCGAATCCACCAAATTCGAGGTGAATCGAGAAGAATCATGTCGAATCGCGTTGAAAAGTGTCGAATCCAATCCAATAGTTTAGTGTAGGGCAGGTAAGATGAGGGGAGGGGAGGGTAGAAAAGAATAGATTAGAATAGACCAGAAAGAATAGAGAAGAGTAGACTAGAGTCAAATAGAGTCAAATCCTGCCGAAATGAGCCGAATAGAGAGGAAAAGGGCCAAGTCCAACCGAATCGAGTTGAATTCGCACAAAAAGGAGCTGATTCGAGCGAATAGGACCTGAATCAGGTCGAATCCCGTTCAAGTCTGTTGAATAGAATAGAACAGATTGCAGTAGGCTAAGTTAGAGTAGGGTAGGATAGACCAAAATGCAGTAGAACAGAACAGGATAGAAGAGAACTGAAAGACTAGAATAGGGTCGAGTAGTGCAGAGTCTAGAAGAATAGAGTTGAATATTGCCGACTAGAGCAAAATAGAGCCCAAAAGACCCAACGTGATAGAAATCAAGATGAATGGCGCCGAATCCCGCGGAATCATGCTGGATCGCGTCGAATCCCGTTGAATTGCATTGAATCCCATCCATTCAAGTCCAATCCAATCGAATCGATTAGAATAGACTAGAGAAGGGTAGAGTACAAGACAATAGAATAGAGAAGAATACAGTCGGATGGAGTAGAATGGTGTAGAATGGAGTTGAAAAGAGATAATAGAGTTGAGTAGACTCATAGAGCCATATAGAGTTGAATAGAGCCTATTCAAGCTGAATAGAACTGACCAGGGCGAAATGGAGCCGATTAGAACTGAATCGAACCGATTAGAGCCCAAGAGGGATGAATGGAGTGCAACGGAGCCGATTGGAGCCGAATCGCATCGAAATGCGTGGAATCGAATCCAGTGGAATAGATTAGAGTAGGGTTGGTTAAAATAGAGTAGAAGAGAATTGAACACAGTAAAAGAGAATAAAAAGAATACAAGAGAATCGAGTCCAAAAGGTTAGAGCAGAGCAGAATAGTGTAGAGCAGAACAGAGTCGAATAGAGTCTAAGCGAGCCAAATGGAGAAGAAACAAGGCAAATCGCGTTGAATCCCCTCGAACCAATTCCAGTCAATTAGGGTAGGGTAGAGTAAAATAGTGTTGAGTGGAGTAGAATGCTGTGCAACGCAATCGAATGGAGTCGAAAGGAGTAGAAAAGAGCCGAATAGAGCCGAATAGTGCTGAAGAGGGCCGAAGAGGGCCGAATCGAGCTGAATTGAGCCAAATCCAGTAAATCGAGCCTAATGGAGCCGAATTGAGCCGAATCCAGTTGAATCGACACCCTTCGAGCCAAATGGAGCCGAATGGACATGAATCGAACCAATTCGACCTGAATCGTGTCCAAATTCATGGAATCGAATTGAACAGATTAGAGTAGGGGAGGTTCGGGTATGGCAGGGTGGAATAGAGTAGAGTAGCATAGAATAAAACAGAAGAGAATAGAAGAGAACAGAACAATACAGAACGAATACAGAAAACAGTAGGCTAGAGTAGTGTAGAGGGAAACAGAGTAGAGTAGAATAGATTCGAACGGAGCTAAATAGAGGCAAACTGAGCCGAATCGTGTCCAAATGGGTTGAATCCAATCCAATCCAACGGATTAGAATAGAGTAGAGTTGGGTAGCATAGGGTAGGGTAGAATAGAGTAGACTAGAACAGAACAGAATAGGAAGAATAAAGAAAATAAAGAAGAGTAGACTAGAGTACGATAGAGTAGGCTAGTGTATAATAGGGTAGACTCGAATACAGCTGAGTAGAGCCGAATGGAGTCGAAATGAGAGGAATCACGTCTAATCGATTCGAGTAAATTAGAGTGGTGTAGGCTAGAGTAGAGCAGAATAGTGTAGAATGGTGTGGAATAAATAGAATGGAGTAGAATGGAGTCAAATAGAGACAAAAAGAGTAGAGAAGAGTCGAATAGAGCAGAATAGGGCCGAAAGAGGCGGAATTGAGCAGCATCGAAGCAATTCAAGCCAAACGAACCGAATAGAGCCAAATGGAATAGAATCGAGCTGATTCAAGCTTAATCACGTCGAATCCCGTTCAATGCATCCAATGCAATCCAAACGTCTAGATTAGAGAAGGGGAGAGGAGGGTGGAATAGAATAGAATAGAGTAGAGTAGACTAGAAGAGATTAGAACAGAATAGAAGGAATAGAATAGAGTAGAAAAGAGTAGGGTCGAATAGACTCGAATAGAGTCGATTAGAGACGAATAGGCCAAATAGAGACGAATAGAGAAAACAGAGCTGAATGGAGCCGAATAGAGACGTAAAGGAGCCATATAGAGCCGATTCGCACCTAATCGAGCTGAATCAAGCAGAATCACGCCGACTGTCACTGAATAGCGTCGAATCACATCGAATCACGTCGAATCGCATCAAATCACATCGTTTTGTGTCGGACCGGGTCGAATCGCTTCGGATCGCATCGGATTGCATCGAATGTCGTCGAATCACGACGAATCACGCCCCATCACGTCCAATAACTTCGAATTGCGTCCAATCTCCTAGAATTCTGCTGAATCACGTCGAATCGTATGGAATCTCGCCTAATCTCTTTGAATCCCGTCAAATGCCTTCGGACCTTGTCGAATCCCGTCAAATCCTGTCCAATCGCGTCGAAGTGAATCGAATTGAATCAAATAGATTCAAGTAGGGTGGGTTTGGGTGGGGTGCAGTAGGGTTGGGTAGGGTAGGATAGAACAGAGTCCAACAGAATAGGAGAGAACAGAACAGAAGAGAAAGAATCCAGCAGAATAGAATAGAGTAGAAAAGAGTCAGATAGTGCAGAACATAGCCGAATGGAGACAAAACAAGATGAATCGCGTTGAATCGCTTCGAATCGGGTCAAATCGAATCCATTCGAATAGATTAGGGTAGGGAAGGGTAGACGAGAATAGAGGAGAAGAGTGCAGAATGGTGTGGAATGGATTAGAACGGAGCCGACTCGAGACGAATAGAGTAGAAAAGAGTCGAATAGAGCATAGTTGGGCCGAATAGGGCCAAAGAAGGCCTAATCGAGCAGAATCCAGCAGAATCGATGCCATTGGAGCTGAATGGAGCAAAATGGAGCCCAATCGAACCGACTCGAAGCGAATTGATCTGATTCAAGCCTAATCGGGTGGAATGGCGTGAAAATGCGATGACTCGAACAGAATCAAAGATTAGAGAAGGGGAGGGGAGCGGCCGGGAGGGTAGAACAGAATAGAATAGAACAGTACATAATAGAAGGAAGAGAAGATAGCACAGTACGGTAGAGCAGAGAAGAGTAGAGTCGAATAGAGTGAAATAGTGCAGAATAGAGCTGAATAGAGCCAATTCTAGCCGAATCGAGCCCAATGGAAACAAAACGTGATGAATCGCGTCGAATAGCGTCCAATCGAATCCATTAGAATAGATTAGAGTAGGGTAGGGTAGAACAGAATAGAGTAGAATGGAGTCGAATGGAGTTGCATAGAGAAAACTAGAGTAGAAAAGAGTCGAATCGAGCCGAATAAGGCTGAACCAAGTCGAATTGAGTTGAAACAAGCTGAATCGAAGCGATTCAAGCTGAATCGAGCTGATGGTGCCGAATGAGCCGATTCAAGCCTCATCGCGTCCAATCACATTGAAATGCTTTGAATCGAATCCAATTGAATAGATTCGAAAAGGTTAGGGTAGGGTGGTTTTTGCTAGGGTAGACTAGGGTAGACGAAAGTAGACTAGAGTAGAGTAGACAAGAGAAGTCTAGACTAGTAGCCTAGACAAGACAGCTGGACTAGTCAGACTAGTGGTATAGATCAGTAGGCTAGACAACTAGCCTTGAAGAGTACCCTTGCCCTGACAAGTCCCCTAAATTCTGAATCTGAACTAGTCCCCTTGCCTTAACTAGTATCCTGAACTAGTAGCCTTGTCTGAACTAGTACCCTTAACTAGTGGCCTTGCCTTAAGTAATAGTCTTAATGTCTGCCCTTGCCTTACCAGTACCCTGAACTAGTAGCCCTGCCTTAACTAGTACCCTGGCCTTCACCAGTAGCCTTCACTAGTACCCTGGCCTTCACTAGTAGCCTTGCCTCAACTAGTACCCTTCACTAGTACCCTCGCATTAACTAGTTGTCTTAACTAGTACCTGGCCTTCTCAGTCCCCATAAGTCCTACCCTGGCCTTAACCAGCTGCCTTAACTGGTACCCTGGTCTTAACTAGTAGTATTCACTTGTACCCTTGAATCCACTGGTAGCCTAAACTAGTCGTCTTGCCTTAAGTAGTAGCCTTCGCTTGGACCTTGCCTTAACTAGTATCCTTAACTAGTACCTGTGCCTTAACTAGTACAGCGGCCATAACGAATAGCCTGAACTAGTAGCCTTGTCTGAATTAGTACCCGGAACTAGTAGCCTTGCTTTAAGTAATAGTCTTAACGTCTGCCCTTGCCTTCCTAGTACCCTTAACTAGTAGCCAAGCCTTCACTACTACCCCTAACTAGTAGCCTTGCCTTAACTAGTAGCCTTGCCTTAACCAGTTGCCTTAACTAGGACCCTGGCCTTAACTAGAAGTATCAACTTGTAAACTTGCATCAGAGTAGCCTTAACTAGTACTCTTGCCTTAAGTAGTGGGCTGAACTAGTACTCGTGCCTTAGCTAGTACTCTTAACTAGTACAGTGCCCCTAACTCGTATCCTGAACTAGTAGCCTTCTCTTAACTAGTACCCTTAACTAGTAGCCTTGCCTTCACTGGTACCCTGGCCTTCTCCAGTAGCCTTAACTCAGACCCTGGCCTTCACTGGCAGCCTTAAGTAGTACCCTTAACTAGTACCCTCGCATTCACTAGTAGTCTGAACTAGTACCCTGGCCGTATCAGTACCCAGAACTACTACCCTTGCCGTAGCCAGTTGCCTTAAGTAGTACCCTGGCCTTAACTAGTAGTATTCACTTGTATTCTTGCATCAACTAGTAGCCTTAACTAGGCCTCTTGCCTTCAGTAGTGGCCTGAACTAGTACTCGTGCCTTAGCTAGTACTCTTAACTAGTACAGTGCCCCTAACTCATATCCTGAACTAGTAGCCTTCTCTAAACTAGTACCCTTCACTAGTACCCTTGCCTTCACTAGTACCCTGGCCTTCTCCAGTAGCCTTAACTCAGACCCTGGCCTTCACTGGCAGCCTTAAGTAGTACCCTTAACTAGTACCCTCGCATTCACTAGTAGCCTGAACTAGTACCCTGGCCGTATCAGTACCCAGAACTACTACCCTTGCCGTAACCAGTTGCCTTAAGTAGTACCCTGGCCTTAACTAGTAGTATTCACTTGTATTCTTGCATCAACTAGTAGCCTTAACTAGGACTCTTGCCTTAAGCAGTGGCCTGAATTTGTACCTTGCCTTAACTAGCAGCCTTAACTAGCACCCGTGCCTTTACTAGTACTCTTAACTAGTACAGTGGCCCTAACTAGTAGCCTGAACTAGTCCCCTTGCCTTAGGTAGTCCCTTTTCCAAACTAGTACCCTTCTTGAGTACCCCTTTTTCTATGGAGTAGGGTATGGTCCAGTAGGGTGTCATAAGGTAGGGTAGCATACGGTAGAACAGAGAAAACAGAATCCAATAGAATAGAAGAGGATAAGTCAGGATAGCTTAGTTTCGTGTAGGGTATGGTAGAGTAGCATAGGAAGGAATAGAGAAAAGAGAAAACGAGAATCCAATACAACAGAATCGAAAAGAAGAGACTAGATGAGGAAAGACTAGGGCGGGATAGGGTTCTGTCGAATAGAAGAGCGTAGAATGGTGTGGAATGGAGTCAAATGCAGTCAAACCGAGATGAATAGACGAGAAAAGAGTTGAATAGAGCGGAATAGCACCGAATAGGGACATATAGGGCTGAGTCGAGCCCAATCGAGCCCAATCGAGCCCGATCAAGTCAAATCGACCAGATTCGAGCTGAATGGAGCCGAATGGAGCTGGAATGAGCCAAATAGAGACACAGAAAATGAGCCAAGCTAGATCGAGCCAAATCGCACCTAATCGCATCCTATTGCATCGAATCTCGTCGAAGTCCATCCAATCCCACCAAAACCCATTGAATCTCATGAAATCTCACCGAATCCCGTCCAATTGTGTCCAATCGGGTCGAATCGAATGCAATCGAATTCAATAGAACAGCTTAGAGTAGTGTAGGTTAGGCTGGGATTCAATAGGGTAGGGCAGAGAGGAATAGACTAGAGAAGCATAGAGTAGAAGAGAAGAGAATACAAAGAGTAGAATGGAGTAGAGTGGAGTAGAGTAGACTAGTCAGAGTCGAGTAGTGCAGAATAGAGATGAATAGATCCAATTCGAGCTGAATCGAGTCGAATGGAGAGGAAATGAGACAAATCTCCATGAATCGAATAGATTAGAGTAGAGTAGGGTGGGGGAGAAGAGAATAGAATAGTGTAGAATGGAGTCGAACAGAGTAGAATGGTGTGGAATGGAGTCGAATGGAGCCAAATAGAGACGAATAAAGTAGAAAAGAGTTGAATAGAGCTGAACAGGGCCGGATACGTTTGGATCGAGCCTAATGATGCTGAGTCGAGCAGAATCGAGCGAAATTGTCCCGATTCAAGCCAAATCGAGCTAAATCAAGCCAATTCAAGCCTAATCCCATGGAATCGCCTTGAAAGGCATTGAATCGGATCGAATCGATTAGAGTAGAGGAGGGTAGAGTAGGAGGGGTTAGACTAGAAGAGAACAGAACACAAGAGAAAGAATCGAATAGAATGAAGTAGAGACGAGTACGGTAGAATAGAGTCCAATAGAGTTGAATAGAGCCAAAGAGAGCTGAATGCAGCCGAATCCACCAAATTCGAGGTGAATCGAGAAGAATCATGTCGAATCGCGTTGAAAAGTGTCGAATCCAATCCAATAGTTTAGTGTAGGGCAGGTAAGATGAGGGGAGGGGAGGGTAGAAAAGAATAGATTAGAATAGACCAGAAAGAATAGAGAAGAGTAGACTAGAGTCAAATAGAGTCAAATCCTGCCGAAATGAGCCGAATAGAGAGGAAAAGGGCCAAGTCCAACCGAATCGAGTTGAATTCGCACAAAAAGGAGCTGATTCGAGCGAATAGGACCTGAATCAGGTCGAATCCCGTTCAAGTCTGTTGAATAGAATAGAACAGATTGCAGTAGGCTAAGTTAGAGTAGGGTAGGATAGACCAAAATGCAGTAGAACAGAACAGGATAGAAGAGAACTGAAAGACTAGAATAGGGTCGAGTAGTGCAGAGTCTAGAAGAATAGAGTTGAATATTGCCGACTAGAGCAAAATAGAGCCCAAAAGACCCAACGTGATAGAAATCAAGATGAATGGCGCCGAATCCCGCGGAATCATGCTGGATCGCGTCGAATCCCGTTGAATTGCATTGAATCCCATCCATTCAAGTCCAATCCAATCGAATCGATTAGAATAGACTAGAGAAGGGTAGAGTACAAGACAATAGAATAGAGAAGAATACAGTCGGATGGAGTAGAATGGTGTAGAATGGAGTTGAAAAGAGATAATAGAGTTGAGTAGACTCATAGAGCCATATAGAGTTGAATAGAGCCTATTCAAGCTGAATAGAACTGACCAGGGCGAAATGGAGCCGATTAGAACTGAATCGAACCGATTAGAGCCCAAGAGGGATGAATGGAGTGCAACGGAGCCGATTGGAGCCGAATCGCATCGAAATGCGTGGAATCGAATCCAGTGGAATAGATTAGAGTAGGGTTGGTTAAAATAGAGTAGAAGAGAATTGAACACAGTAAAAGAGAATAAAAAGAATACAAGAGAATCGAGTCCAAAAGGTTAGAGCAGAGCAGAATAGTGTAGAGCAGAACAGAGTCGAATAGAGTCTAAGCGAGCCAAATGGAGAAGAAACAAGGCAAATCGCGTTGAATCCCCTCGAACCAATTCCAGTCAATTAGGGTAGGGTAGAGTAAAATAGTGTTGAGTGGAGTAGAATGCTGTGCAACGCAATCGAATGGAGTCGAAAGGAGTAGAAAAGAGCCGAATAGAGCCGAATAGTGCTGAAGAGGGCCGAAGAGGGCCGAATCGAGCTGAATTGAGCCAAATCCAGTAAATCGAGCCTAATGGAGCCGAATTGAGCCGAATCCAGTTGAATCGACACCCTTCGAGCCAAATGGAGCCGAATGGACATGAATCGAACCAATTCGACCTGAATCGTGTCCAAATTCATGGAATCGAATTGAACAGATTAGAGTAGGGGAGGTTCGAGTATGGCAGGGTGGAATAGAGTAGAGTAGCATAGAATAAAACAGAAGAGAATAGAAGAGAACAGAACAATACAGAACGAATACAGAAAACAGTAGGCTAGAGTAGCGTAGAGGGAAACAGAGTAGAGTAGAATAGATTCGAACGGAGCTAAATAGAGCCAAAATGAGCCGAATCGTGTCCAAATGGGTTGAATCCAATCCAATCCAACGGATTAGAATAGAGTAGAGTTGGGTAGCATAGGGTAGGGTAGAATAGAGTAGACTAGAACAGAACAGAATAGGAAGAATAAAGAAAATAAAGAAGAGTAGACTAGAGTACGATAGAGTAGGCTAGTGTATAATAGGGTAGACTCGAATACAGCTGAGTAGAGCCGAATGGAGTCGAAATGAGAGGAATCACGTCTAATCGATTCGAGTAAATTAGAGTGGTGTAGGCTAGAGTAGAGCAGAATAGTGTAGAATGGTGTGGAATAAATAGAATGGAGTAGAATGGAGTCAAATAGAGACAAAAAGAGTAGAGAAGAGTCGAATAGAGCAGAATAGGGCCGAAAGAGGCGGAATTGAGCAGCATCGAAGCAATTCAAGCCAAACGAACCGAATAGAGCCAAATGGAATAGAATCGAGCTGATTCAAGCTTAATCACGTCGAATCCCGTTCAATGCATCCAATGCAATCCAAACGTCTAGATTAGAGAAGGGGAGAGGAGGGTGGAATAGAATAGAATAGAGTAGAGTAGACTAGAAGAGATTAGAACAGAATAGAAGGAATAGAATAGAGTAGAAAAGAGTAGGGTCGAATAGACTCGAATAGAGTCGATTAGAGACGAATAGGCCAAATAGAGACGAATAGAGAAAACAGAGCTGAATGGAGCCGAATAGAGACGTAAAGGAGCCATATAGAGCCGATTCGCACCTAATCGAGCTGAATCAAGCAGAATCACGCCGACTGTCACTGAATAGCGTCGAATCACATCGAATCACGTCGAATCGCATCAAATCACATCGTTTTGTGTCGGACCGGGTCGAATCGCTTCGGATCGCATCGGATTGCATCGAATGTCGTCGAATCACGACGAATCACGCCCCATCACGTCCAATAACTTCGAATTGCGTCCAATCTCCTAGAATTCTGCTGAATCACGTCGAATCGTATGGAATCTCGCCTAATCTCTTTGAATCCCGTCAAATGCCTTCGGACCTTGTCGAATCCCGTCAAATCCTGTCCAATCGCGTCGAAGTGAATCGAATTGAATCAAATAGATTCAAGTAGGGTGGGTTTGGGTGGGGTGCAGTAGGGTTGGGTAGGGTAGGATAGAACAGAGTCCAACAGAATAGGAGAGAACAGAACAGAAGAGAAAGAATCCAGCAGAATAGAATAGAGTAGAAAAGAGTCAGATAGTGCAGAACATAGCCGAATGGAGACAAAACAAGATGAATCGCGTTGAATCGCTTCGAATCGGGTCAAATCGAATCCATTCGAATAGATTAGGGTAGGGAAGGGTAGACGAGAATAGAGGAGAAGAGTGCAGAATGGTGTGGAATGGATTAGAACGGAGCCGACTCGAGACGAATAGAGTAGAAAAGAGTCGAATAGAGCATAGTTGGGCCGAATAGGGCCAAAGAAGGCCTAATCGAGCAGAATCCAGCAGAATCGATGCCATTGGAGCTGAATGGAGCAAAATGGAGCCCAATCGAACCGACTCGAAGCGAATTGATCTGATTCAAGCCTAATCGGGTGGAATGGCGTGAAAATGCGATGACTCGAACAGAATCAAAGATTAGAGAAGGGGAGGGGAGCGGCCGGGAGGGTAGAACAGAATAGAATAGAACAGTACATAATAGAAGGAAGAGAAGATAGCACAGTACGGTAGAGCAGAGAAGAGTAGAGTCGAATAGAGTGAAATAGTGCAGAATAGAGCTGAATAGAGCCAATTCTAGCCGAATCGAGCCCAATGGAAACAAAACGTGATGAATCGCGTCGAATAGCGTCCAATCGAATCCATTAGAATAGATTAGAGTAGGGTAGGGTAGAACAGAATAGAGTAGAATGGAGTCGAATGGAGTTGCATAGAGAAAACTAGAGTAGAAAAGAGTCGAATCGAGCCGAATAAGGATGAACCAAGTCGAATTGAGTTGAAACAAGCTGAATCGAAGCGATTCAAGCTGAATCGAGCTGATGGTGCCGAATGAGCCGATTCAAGCCTCATCGCGTCCAATCACATTGAAATGCTTTGAATCGAATCCAATTGAATAGATTCGAAAAGGTTAGGGTAGGGTGGTTTTTGCTAGGGTAGACTAGGGTAGACGAAAGTAGACTAGAGTAGAGTAGACAAGAGAAGTCTAGACTAGTAGCCTAGACAAGACAGCTGGACTAGTCAGACTAGTGGTATAGATCAGTAGGCTAGACAACTAGCCTTGAAGAGTACCCTTGCCCTGACAAGTCCCCTAAATTCTGAATCTGAACTAGTCCCCTTGCCTTAACTAGTATCCTGAACTAGTAGCCTTGTCTGAACTAGTACCCTTAACTAGTGGCCTTGCCTTAAGTAATAGTCTTAATGTCTGCCCTTGCCTTACCAGTACCCTGAACTAGTAGCCCTGCCTTAACTAGTACCCTGGCCTTCACCAGTAGCCTTCACTAGTACCCTGGCCTTCACTAGTAGCCTTGCCTCAACTAGTACCCTTCACTAGTACCCTCGCATTAACTAGTTGTCTTAACTAGTACCTGGCCTTCTCAGTCCCCATAAGTCCTACCCTGGCCTTAACCAGCTGCCTTAACTGGTACCCTGGTCTTAACTAGTAGTATTCACTTGTACCCTTGAATCCACTGGTAGCCTAAACTAGTCGTCTTGCCTTAAGTAGTAGCCTTCGCTTGGACCTTGCCTTAACTAGTATCCTTAACTAGTACCTGTGCCTTAACTAGTACAGCGGCCATAACGAATAGCCTGAACTAGTAGCCTTGTCTGAATTAGTACCCGGAACTAGTAGCCTTGCTTTAAGTAATAGTCTTAACGTCTGCCCTTGCCTTCCTAGTACCCTTAACTAGTAGCCAAGCCTTCACTACTACCCCTAACTAGTAGCCTTGCCTTAACTAGTAGCCTTGCCTTAACCAGTTGCCTTAACTAGGACCCTGGCCTTAACTAGAAGTATCAACTTGTAAACTTGCATCAGAGTAGCCTTAACTAGTACTCTTGCCTTAAGTAGTGGGCTGAACTAGTACTCGTGCCTTAGCTAGTACTCTTAACTAGTACAGTGCCCCTAACTCGTATCCTGAACTAGTAGCCTTCTCTTAACTAGTACCCTTAACTAGTAGCCTTGCCTTCACTGGTACCCTGGCCTTCTCCAGTAGCCTTAACTCAGACCCTGGCCTTCACTGGCAGCCTTAAGTAGTACCCTTAACTAGTACCCTCGCATTCACTAGTAGTCTGAACTAGTACCCTGGCCGTATCAGTACCCAGAACTACTACCCTTGCCGTAGCCAGTTGCCTTAAGTAGTACCCTGGCCTTAACTAGTAGTATTCACTTGTATTCTTGCATCAACTAGTAGCCTTAACTAGGCCTCTTGCCTTCAGTAGTGGCCTGAACTAGTACTCGTGCCTTAGCTAGTACTCTTAACTAGTACAGTGCCCCTAACTCATATCCTGAACTAGTAGCCTTCTCTAAACTAGTACCCTTCACTAGTACCCTTGCCTTCACTAGTACCCTGGCCTTCTCCAGTAGCCTTAACTCAGACCCTGGCCTTCACTGGCAGCCTTAAGTAGTACCCTTAACTAGTACCCTCGCATTCACTAGTAGCCTGAACTAGTACCCTGGCCGTATCAGTACCCAGAACTACTACCCTTGCCGTAACCAGTTGCCTTAAGTAGTACCCTGGCCTTAACTAGTAGTATTCACTTGTATTCTTGCATCAACTAGTAGCCTTAACTAGGACTCTTGCCTTAAGCAGTGGCCTGAATTTGTACCTTGCCTTAACTAGCAGCCTTAACTAGCACCCGTGCCTTTACTAGTACTCTTAACTAGTACAGTGGCCCTAACTAGTAGCCTGAACTAGTCCCCTTGCCTTAGGTAGTCCCTTTTCCAAACTAGTACCCTTCTTGAGTACCCCTTTTTCTATGGAGTAGGGTATGGTCCAGTAGGGTGTCATAAGGTAGGGTAGCATACGGTAGAACAGAGAAAACAGAAACCAATAGAATAGAAGAGGATAAGTCAGGATAGCTTAGTTTCGTGTAGGGTATGGTAGAGTAGCATAGGAAGGAATAGAGAAAAGAGAAAACGAGAATCCAATACAACAGAATCGAAAAGAAGAGACTAGATGAGGAAAGACTAGGGCGGGATAGGGTTCTGTCGAATAGAAGAGCGTAGAATGGTGTGGAATGGAGTCAAATGCAGTCAAACCGAAATGAATAGACGAGAAAAGAGTTGAATAGAGCGGAATAGCACCGAATAGGGACATATAGGGCTGAGTCGAGCCCAATCGAGCCCAATCGAGCCCGATCAAGTCAAATCGACCAGATTCGAGCTGAATGGAGCCGAATGGAGCTGGAATGAGCCAAATAGAGACACAGAAAATGAGCCAAGCTAGATCGAGCCAAATCGCACCTAATCGCATCCTATTGCATCGAATCTCGTCGAAGTCCATCCAATCCCACCAAAACCCATTGAATCTCATGAAATCTCACCGAATCCCGTCCAATTGTGTCCAATCGGGTCGAATCGAATGCAATCGAATTCAATAGAACAGCTTAGAGTAGTGTAGGTTAGGCTGGGATTCAATAGGGTAGGGCAGAGAGGAATAGACTAGAGAAGCATAGAGTAGAAGAGAAGAGAATACAAAGAGTAGAATGGAGTAGAGTGGAGTAGAGTAGACTAGTCAGAGTCGAGTAGTGCAGAATAGAGATGAATAGATCCAATTCGAGCTGAATCGAGTCGAATGGAGAGGAAATGAGACAAATCTCCATGAATCGAATAGATTAGAGTAGAGTAGGGTGGGGGAGAAGAGAATAGAATAGTGTAGAATGGAGTCGAACAGAGTAGAATGGTGTGGAATGGAGTCGAATGGAGCCAAATAGAGACGAATAAAGTAGAAAAGAGTTGAATAGAGCTGAACAGGGCCGGATACGTTTGGATCGAGCCTAATGATGCTGAGTCGAGCAGAATCGAGCGAAATTGTCCCGATTCAAGCCAAATCGAGCTAAATCAAGCCAATTCAAGCCTAATCCCATGGAATCGCCTTGAAAGGCATTGAATCGGATCGAATCGATTAGAGTAGAGGAGGGTAGAGTAGGAGGGGTTAGACTAGAACAGAACAGAACACAAGAGAAAGAATCGAATAGAATGAAGTAGAGACGAGTACAGTAGAATAGAGTCCAATAGAGTTGAATAGAGCCAAAGAGAGCTGAATGCAGCCGAATCCACCAAATTCGAGGTGAATCGAGAAGAATCATGTCGAATCGCGTTGAAAAGTGTCGAATCCAATCCAATAGTTTAGTGTAGGGCAGGTAAGATGAGGGGAGGGGAGGGTAGAAAAGAATAGATTAGAATAGACCAGAAAGAATAGAGAAGAGTAGACTGGAGTCAAATAGAGTCAAATCCTGCCGAAATGAGCCGAATAGAGAGGAAAAGGGCCAAGTCCAACCGAATCGAGTTGAATTCGCACAAAAAGGAGCTGATTCGAGCGAATAGGACCTGAATCAGGTCGAATCCCGTTCAAGTCTGTTGAATAGAATAGAACAGATTGCAGTAGGCTAAGTTAGAGTAGGGTAGGATAGACCAAAATGCAGTAGAACAGAACAGGATAGAAGAGAACTGAAAGACTAGAATAGGGTCGAGTAGTGCAGAGTCTAGAAGAATAGAGTTGAATATTGCCGACTAGAGCAAAATAGAGCCCAAAAGACCCAACGTGATAGAAATCAAGATGAATGGCGCCGAATCCCGCGGAATCATGCTGGATCGCGTCGAATCCCGTTGAATTGCATTGAATCCCATCCATTCAAGTCCAATCCAATCGAATCGATTAGAATAGACTAGAGAAGGGTAGAGTACAAGACAATAGAATAGAGAAGAATACAGTCGGATGGAGTAGAATGGTGTAGAATGGAGTTGAAAAGAGATAATAGAGTTGAGTAGACTCATAGAGCCATATAGAGTTGAATAGAGCCTATTCAAGCTGAATAGAACTGACCAGGGCGAAATGGAGCCGATTAGAACTGAATCGAACCGATTAGAGCCCAAGAGGGATGAATGGAGTGCAACGGAGCCGATTGGAGCCGAATCGCATCGAAATGCGTGGAATCGAATCCAGTGGAATAGATTAGAGTAGGGTTGGTTAAAATAGAGTAGAAGAGAATTGAACACAGTAAAAGAGAATAAAAAGAATACAAGAGAATCGAGTCCAAAAGGTTAGAGCAGAGCAGAATAGTGTAGAGCAGAACAGAGTCGAATAGAGTCTAAGCGAGCCAAATGGAGAAGAAACAAGGCAAATCGCGTTGAATCCCCTCGAACCAATTCCAGTCAATTAGGGTAGGGTAGAGTAAAATAGTGTTGAGTGGAGTAGAATGCTGTGCAACGCAATCGAATGGAGTCGAAAGGAGTAGAAAAGAGCCGAATAGAGCCGAATAGTGCTGAAGAGGGCCGAAGAGGGCCGAATCGAGCTGAATTGAGCCAAATCCAGTAAATCGAGCCTAATGGAGCCGAATTGAGCCGAATCCAGTTGAATCGACACCCTTCGAGCCAAATGGAGCCGAATGGACATGAATCGAACCAATTCGACCTGAATCGTGTCCAAATTCATGGAATCGAATTGAACAGATTAGAGTAGGGGAGGTTCGGGTATGGCAGGGTGGAATAGAGTAGAGTAGCATAGAATAAAACAGAAGAGAATAGAAGAGAACAGAACAATACAGAACGAATACAGAAAACAGTAGGCTAGAGTAGTGTAGAGGGAAACAGAGTAGAGTAGAATAGATTCGAACGGAGCTAAATAGAGGCAAACTGAGCCGAATCGTGTCCAAATGGGTTGAATCCAATCCAATCCAACGGATTAGAATAGAGTAGAGTTGGGTAGCATAGGGTAGGGTAGAATAGAGTAGACTAGAACAGAACAGAATAGGAAGAATAAAGAAAATAAAGAAGAGTAGACTAGAGTACGATAGAGTAGGCTAGTGTATAATAGGGTAGACTCGAATACAGCTGAGTAGAGCCGAATGGAGTCGAAATGAGAGGAATCACGTCTAATCGATTCGAGTAAATTAGAGTGGTGTAGGCTAGAGTAGAGCAGAATAGTGTAGAATGGTGTGGAATAAATAGAATGGAGTAGAATGGAGTCAAATAGAGACAAAAAGAGTAGAGAAGAGTCGAATAGAGCAGAATAGGGCCGAAAGAGGCGGAATTGAGCAGCATCGAAGCAATTCAAGCCAAACGAACCGAATAGAGCCAAATGGAATAGAATCGAGCTGATTCAAGCTTAATCACGTCGAATCCCGTTCAATGCATCCAATGCAATCCAAACGTCTAGATTAGAGAAGGGGAGAGGAGGGTGGAATAGAATAGAATAGAGTAGAGTAGACTAGAAGAGATTAGAACAGAATAGAAGGAATAGAATAGAGTAGAAAAGAGTAGGGTCGAATAGACTCGAATAGAGTCGATTAGAGACGAATAGGCCAAATAGAGACGAATAGAGAAAACAGAGCTGAATGGAGCCGAATAGAGACGTAAAGGAGCCATATAGAGCCGATTCGCACCTAATCGAGCTGAATCAAGCAGAATCACGCCGACTGTCACTGAATAGCGTCGAATCACATCGAATCACGTCGAATCGCATCAAATCACATCGTTTTGTGTCGGACCGGGTCGAATCGCTTCGGATCGCATCGGATTGCATCGAATGTCGTCGAATCACGACGAATCACGCCCCATCACGTCCAATAACTTCGAATTGCGTCCAATCTCCTAGAATTCTGCTGAATCACGTCGAATCGTATGGAATCTCGCCTAATCTCTTTGAATCCCGTCAAATGCCTTCGGACCTTGTCGAATCCCGTCAAATCCTGTCCAATCGCGTCGAAGTGAATCGAATTGAATCAAATAGATTCAAGGAGGGTGGGTTTGGGTGGGGTGCAGTAGGGTTGGGTAGGGTAGGATAGAACAGAGTCCAACAGAATAGGAGAGAACAGAACAGAAGAGAAAGAATCCAGCAGAATAGAATAGAGTAGAAAAGAGTCAGATAGTGCAGAACATAGCCGAATGGAGACAAAACAAGATGAATCGCGTTGAATCGCTTCGAATCGGGTCAAATCGAATCCATTCGAATAGATTAGGGTAGGGAAGGGTAGACGAGAATAGAGGAGAAGAGTGCAGAATGGTGTGGAATGGATTAGAACGGAGCCGACTCGAGACGAATAGAGTAGAAAAGAGTCGAATAGAGCATAGTTGGGCCGAATAGGGCCAAAGAAGGCCTAATCGAGCAGAATCCAGCAGAATCGATGCCATTGGAGCTGAATGGAGCAAAATGGAGCCCAATCGAACCGACTCGAAGCGAATTGATCTGATTCAAGCCTAATCGGGTGGAATGGCGTGAAAATGCGATGACTCGAACAGAATCAAAGATTAGAGAAGGGGAGGGGAGCGGCCGGGAGGGTAGAACAGAATAGAATAGAACAGTACATAATAGAAGGAAGAGAAGATAGCACAGTACGGTAGAGCAAAGAGTAGAGTCGAATAGAGTGAAATAGTGCAGAATAGAGCTGAATAGAGCCAATTCTAGCCGAATCGAGCCCAATGGAAACAAAACGTGATGAATCGCGTCGAATAGCGTCCAATCGAATCCATTAGAATAGATTAGAGTAGGGTAGGGTAGAACAGAATAGAGTAGAATGGAGTCGAATGGAGTTGCATAGAGAAAACTAGAGTAGAAAAGAGTCGAATCGAGCCGAATAAGGATGAACCAAGTCGAATTGAGTTGAAACAAGCTGAATCGAAGCGATTCAAGCTGAATCGAGCTGATGGTGCCGAATGAGCCGATTCAAGCCTCATCGCGTCCAATCACATTGAAATGCTTTGAATCGAATCCAATTGAATAGATTCGAAAAGGTTAGGGTAGGGTGGTTTTTGCTAGGGTAGACTAGGGTAGACGAAAGTAGACTAGAGTAGAGTAGACAAGAGAAGTCTAGACTAGTAGCCTAGACAAGACAGCTGGACTAGTCAGACTAGTGGTATAGATCAGTAGGCTAGACAACTAGCCTTGAAGAGTACCCTTGCCCTGACAAGTCCCCTAAATTCTGAATCTGAACTAGTCCCCTTGCCTTAACTAGTATCCTGAACTAGTAGCCTTGTCTGAACTAGTACCCTTAACTAGTGGCCTTGCCTTAAGTAATAGTCTTAATGTCTGCCCTTGCCTTACCAGTACCCTGAACTAGTAGCCCTGCCTTAACTAGTACCCTGGCCTTCACCAGTAGCCTTCACTAGTACCCTGGCCTTCACTAGTAGCCTTGCCTCAACTAGTACCCTTCACTAGTACCCTCGCATTAACTAGTTGTCTTAACTAGTACCTGGCCTTCTCAGTCCCCATAAGTCCTACCCTGGCCTTAACCAGCTGCCTTAACTGGTACCCTGGTCTTAACTAGTAGTATTCACTTGTACCCTTGAATCCACTGGTAGCCTAAACTAGTCGTCTTGCCTTAAGTAGTAGCCTTCGCTTGGACCTTGCCTTAACTAGTATCCTTAACTAGTACCTGTGCCTTAACTAGTACAGCGGCCATAACGAATAGCCTGAACTAGTAGCCTTGTCTGAATTAGTACCCGGAACTAGTAGCCTTGCTTTAAGTAATAGTCTTAACGTCTGCCCTTGCCTTCCTAGTACCCTTAACTAGTAGCCAAGCCTTCACTACTACCCCTAACTAGTAGCCTTGCCTTAACTAGTAGCCTTGCCTTAACCAGTTGCCTTAACTAGGACCCTGGCCTTAACTAGAAGTATCAACTTGTAAACTTGCATCAGAGTAGCCTTAACTAGTACTCTTGCCTTAAGTAGTGGGCTGAACTAGTACTCGTGCCTTAGCTAGTACTCTTAACTAGTACAGTGCCCCTAACTCGTATCCTGAACTAGTAGCCTTCTCTTAACTAGTACCCTTAACTAGTAGCCTTGCCTTCACTGGTACCCTGGCCTTCTCCAGTAGCCTTAACTCAGACCCTGGCCTTCACTGGCAGCCTTAAGTAGTACCCTTAACTAGTACCCTCGCATTCACTAGTAGTCTGAACTAGTACCCTGGCCGTATCAGTACCCAGAACTACTACCCTTGCCGTAGCCAGTTGCCTTAAGTAGTACCCTGGCCTTAACTAGTAGTATTCACTTGTATTCTTGCATCAACTAGTAGCCTTAACTAGGCCTCTTGCCTTCAGTAGTGGCCTGAACTAGTACTCGTGCCTTAGCTAGTACTCTTAACTAGTACAGTGCCCCTAACTCATATCCTGAACTAGTAGCCTTCTCTAAACTAGTACCCTTCACTAGTACCCTTGCCTTCACTAGTACCCTGGCCTTCTCCAGTAGCCTTAACTCAGACCCTGGCCTTCACTGGCAGCCTTAAGTAGTACCCTTAACTAGTACCCTCGCATTCACTAGTAGCCTGAACTAGTACCCTGGCCGTATCAGTACCCAGAACTACTACCCTTGCCGTAACCAGTTGCCTTAAGTAGTACCCTGGCCTTAACTAGTAGTATTCACTTGTATTCTTGCATCAACTAGTAGCCTTAACTAGGACTCTTGCCTTAAGCAGTGGCCTGAATTTGTACCTTGCCTTAACTAGCAGCCTTAACTAGCACCCGTGCCTTTACTAGTACTCTTAACTAGTACAGTGGCCCTAACTAGTAGCCTGAACTAGTCCCCTTGCCTTAGGTAGTCCCTTTTCCAAACTAGTACCCTTCTTGAGTACCCCTTTTTCTATGGAGTAGGGTATGGTCCAGTAGGGTGTCATAAGGTAGGGTAGCATACGGTAGAACAGAGAAAACAGAATCCAATAGAATAGAAGAGGATAAGTCAGGATAGCTTAGTTTCGTGTAGGGTATGGTAGAGTAGCATAGGAAGGAATAGAGAAAAGAGAAAACGAGAATCCAATACAACAGAATCGAAAAGAAGAGACTAGATGAGGAAAGACTAGGGCGGGATAGGGTTCTGTCGAATAGAAGAGCGTAGAATGGTGTGGAATGGAGTCAAATGCAGTCAAACCGAAATGAATAGACGAGAAAAGAGTTGAATAGAGCGGAATAGCACCGAATAGGGACATATAGGGCTGAGTCGAGCCCAATCGAGCCCAATCGAGCCCGATCAAGTCAAATCGACCAGATTCGAGCTGAATGGAGCCGAATGGAGCTGGAATGAGCCAAATAGAGACACAGAAAATGAGCCAAGCTAGATCGAGCCAAATCGCACCTAATCGCATCCTATTGCATCGAATCTCGTCGAAGTCCATCCAATCCCACCAAAACCCATTGAATCTCATGAAATCTCACCGAATCCCGTCCAATTGTGTCCAATCGGGTCGAATCGAATGCAATCGAATTCAATAGAACAGCTTAGAGTAGTGTAGGTTAGGCTGGGATTCAATAGGGTAGGGCAGAGAGGAATAGACTAGAGAAGCATAGAGTAGAAGAGAAGAGAATACAAAGAGTAGAATGGAGTAGAGTGGAGTAGAGTAGACTAGTCAGAGTCGAGTAGTGCAGAATAGAGATGAATAGATCCAATTCGAGCTGAATCGAGTCGAATGGAGAGGAAATGAGACAAATCTCCATGAATCGAATAGATTAGAGTAGAGTAGGGTGGGGGAGAAGAGAATAGAATAGTGTAGAATGGAGTCGAACAGAGTAGAATGGTGTGGAATGGAGTCGAATGGAGCCAAATAGAGACGAATAAAGTAGAAAAGAGTTGAATAGAGCTGAACAGGGCCGGATACGTTTGGATCGAGCCTAATGATGCTGAGTCGAGCAGAATCGAGCGAAATTGTCCCGATTCAAGCCAAATCGAGCTAAATCAAGCCAATTCAAGCCTAATCCCATGGAATCGCCTTGAAAGGCATTGAATCGGATCGAATCGATTAGAGTAGAGGAGGGTAGAGTAGGAGGGGTTAGACTAGAAGAGAACAGAACACAAGAGAAAGAATCGAATAGAATGAAGTAGAGACGAGTACGGTAGAATAGAGTCCAATAGAGTTGAATAGAGCCAAAGAGAGCTGAATGCAGCCGAATCCACCAAATTCGAGGTGAATCGAGAAGAATCATGTCGAATCGTGTTGAAAAGTGTCGAATCCAATCCAATAGTTTAGTGTAGGGCAGGTAAGATGAGGGGAGGGGAGGGTAGAAAAGAATAGATTAGAATAGACCAGAAAGAATAGAGAAGAGTAGACTGGAGTCAAATAGAGTCAAATCCTGCCGAAATGAGCCGAATAGAGAGGAAAAGGGCCAAGTCCAACCGAATCGAGTTGAATTCGCACAAAAAGGAGCTGATTCGAGCGAATAGGACCTGAATCAGGTCGAATCCCGTTCAAGTCTGTTGAATAGAATAGAACAGATTGCAGTAGGCTAAGTTAGAGTAGGGTAGGATAGACCAAAATGCAGTAGAACAGAACAGGATAGAAGAGAACTGAAAGACTAGAATAGGGTCGAGTAGTGCAGAGTCTAGAAGAATAGAGTTGAATATTGCCGACTAGAGCAAAATAGAGCCCAAAAGACCCAACGTGATAGAAATCAAGATGAATGGCGCCGAATCCCGCGGAATCATGCTGGATCGCGTCGAATCCCGTTGAATTGCATTGAATCCCATCCATTCAAGTCCAATCCAATCGAATCGATTAGAATAGACTAGAGAAGGGTAGAGTACAAGACAATAGAATAGAGAAGAATACAGTCGGATGGAGTAGAATGGTGTAGAATGGAGTTGAAAAGAGATAATAGAGTTGAGTAGACTCATAGAGCCATATAGAGTTGAATAGAGCCTATTCAAGCTGAATAGAACTGACCAGGGCGAAATGGAGCCGATTAGAACTGAATCGAACCGATTAGAGCCCAAGAGGGATGAATGGAGTGCAACGGAGCCGATTGGAGCCGAATCGCATCGAAATGCGTGGAATCGAATCCAGTGGAATAGATTAGAGTAGGGTTGGTTAAAATAGAGTAGAAGAGAATTGAACACAGTAAAAGAGAATAAAAAGAATACAAGAGAATCGAGTCCAAAAGGTTAGAGCAGAGCAGAATAGTGTAGAGCAGAACAGAGTCGAATAGAGTCTAAGCGAGCCAAATGGAGAAGAAACAAGGCAAATCGCGTTGAATCCCCTCGAACCAATTCCAGTCAATTAGGGTAGGGTAGAGTAAAATAGTGTTGAGTGGAGTAGAATGCTGTGCAACGCAATCGAATGGAGTCGAAAGGAGTAGAAAAGAGCCGAATAGAGCCGAATAGTGCTGAAGAGGGCCGAAGAGGGCCGAATCGAGCTGAATTGAGCCAAATCCAGTAAATCGAGCCTAATGGAGCCGAATTGAGCCGAATCCAGTTGAATCGACACCCTTCGAGCCAAATGGAGCCGAATGGACATGAATCGAACCAATTCGACGTGAATCGTGTCCAAATTCATGGAATCGAATTGAACAGATTAGAGTAGGGGAGGTTCGGGTATGGCAGGGTGGAATAGAGTAGAGTAGCATAGAATAAAACAGAAGAGAATAGAAGAGAACAGAACAATACAGAACGAATACAGAAAACAGTAGGCTAGAGTAGTGTAGAGGGAAACAGAGTAGAGTAGAATAGATTCGAACGGAGCTAAATAGAGGCAAACTGAGCCGAATCGTGTCCAAATGGGTTGAATCCAATCCAATCCAACGGATTAGAATAGAGTAGAGTTGGGTAGCATAGGGTAGGGTAGAATAGAGTAGACTAGAACAGAACAGAATAGGAAGAATAAAGAAAATAAAGAAGAGTAGACTAGAGTACGATAGAGTAGGCTAGTGTATAATAGGGTAGACTCGAATACAGCTGAGTAGAGCCGAATGGAGTCGAAATGAGAGGAATCACGTCTAATCGATTCGAGTAAATTAGAGTGGTGTAGGCTAGAGTAGAGCAGAATAGTGTAGAATGGTGTGGAATAAATAGAATGGAGTAGAATGGAGTCAAATAGAGACAAAAAGAGTAGAGAAGAGTCGAATAGAGCAGAATAGGGCCGAAAGAGGCGGAATTGAGCAGCATCGAAGCAATTCAAGCCAAACGAACCGAATAGAGCCAAATGGAATAGAATCGAGCTGATTCAAGCTTAATCACGTCGAATCCCGTTCAATGCATCCAATGCAATCCAAACGTCTAGATTAGAGAAGGGGAGAGGAGGGTGGAATAGAATAGAATAGAGTAGAGTAGACTAGAAGAGATTAGAACAGAATAGAAGGAATAGAATAGAGTAGAAAAGAGTAGGGTCGAATAGACTCGAATAGAGTCGATTAGAGACGAATAGGCCAAATAGAGACGAATAGAGAAAACAGAGCTGAATGGAGCCGAATAGAGACGTAAAGGAGCCATATAGAGCCGATTCGCACCTAATCGAGCTGAATCAAGCAGAATCACGCCGACTGTCACTGAATAGCGTCGAATCACATCGAATCACGTCGAATCGCATCAAATCACATCGTTTTGTGTCGGACCGGGTCGAATCGCTTCGGATCGCATCGGATTGCATCGAATGTCGTCGAATCACGACGAATCACGCCCCATCACGTCCAATAACTTCGAATTGCGTCCAATCTCCTAGAATTCTGCTGAATCACGTCGAATCGTATGGAATCTCGCCTAATCTCTTTGAATCCCGTCAAATGCCTTCGGACCTTGTCGAATCCCGTCAAATCCTGTCCAATCGCGTCGAAGTGAATCGAATTGAATCAAATAGATTCAAGTAGGGTGGGTTTGGGTGGGGTGCAGTAGGGTTGGGTAGGGTAGGATAGAACAGAGTCCAACAGAATAGGAGAGAACAGAACAGAAGAGAAAGAATCCAGCAGAATAGAATAGAGTAGAAAAGAGTCAGATAGTGCAGAACATAGCCGAATGGAGACAAAACAAGATGAATCGCGTTGAATCGCTTCGAATCGGGTCAAATCGAATCCATTCGAATAGATTAGGGTAGGGAAGGGTAGACGAGAATAGAGGAGAAGAGTGCAGAATGGTGTGGAATGGATTAGAACGGAGCCGACTCGAGACGAATAGAGTAGAAAAGAGTCGAATAGAGCATAGTTGGGCCGAATAGGGCCAAAGAAGGCCTAATCGAGCAGAATCCAGCAGAATCGATGCCATTGGAGCTGAATGGAGCAAAATGGAGCCCAATCGAACCGACTCGAAGCGAATTGATCTGATTCAAGCCTAATCGGGTGGAATGGCGTGAAAATGCGATGACTCGAACAGAATCAAAGATTAGAGAAGGGGAGGGGAGCGGCCGGGAGGGTAGAACAGAATAGAATAGAACAGTACATAATAGAAGGAAGAGAAGATAGCACAGTACGGTAGAGCAGAGAAGAGTAGAGTCGAATAGAGTGAAATAGTGCAGAATAGAGCTGAATAGAGCCAATTCTAGCCGAATCGAGCCCAATGGAAACAAAACGTGATGAATCGCGTCGAATAGCGTCCAATCGAATCCATTAGAATAGATTAGAGTAGGGTAGGGTAGAACAGAATAGAGTAGAATGGAGTCGAATGGAGTTGCATAGAGAAAACTAGAGTAGAAAAGAGTCGAATCGAGCCGAATAAGGCTGAACCAAGTCGAATTGAGTTGAAACAAGCTGAATCGAAGCGATTCAAGCTGAATCGAGCTGATGGTGCCGAATGAGCCGATTCAAGCCTCATCGCGTCCAATCACATTGAAATGCTTTGAATCGAATCCAATTGAATAGATTCGAAAAGGTTAGGGTAGGGTGGTTTTTGCTAGGGTAGACTAGGGTAGACGAAAGTAGACTAGAGTAGAGTAGACAAGAGAAGTCTAGACTAGTAGCCTAGACAAGACAGCTGGACTAGTCAGACTAGTGGTATAGATCAGTAGGCTAGACAACTAGCCTTGAAGAGTACCCTTGCCCTGACAAGTCCCCTAAATTCTGAATCTGAACTAGTCCCCTTGCCTTAACTAGTATCCTGAACTAGTAGCCTTGTCTGAACTAGTACCCTTAACTAGTGGCCTTGCCTTAAGTAATAGTCTTAATGTCTGCCCTTGCCTTACCAGTACCCTGAACTAGTAGCCCTGCCTTAACTAGTACCCTGGCCTTCACCAGTAGCCTTCACTAGTACCCTGGCCTTCACTAGTAGCCTTGCCTCAACTAGTACCCTTCACTAGTACCCTCGCATTAACTAGTTGTCTTAACTAGTACCTGGCCTTCTCAGTCCCCATAAGTCCTACCCTGGCCTTAACCAGCTGCCTTAACTGGTACCCTGGTCTTAACTAGTAGTATTCACTTGTACCCTTGAATCCACTGGTAGCCTAAACTAGTCGTCTTGCCTTAAGTAGTAGCCTTCGCTTGGACCTTGCCTTAACTAGTATCCTTAACTAGTACCTGTGCCTTAACTAGTACAGCGGCCATAACGAATAGCCTGAACTAGTAGCCTTGTCTGAATTAGTACCCGGAACTAGTAGCCTTGCTTTAAGTAATAGTCTTAACGTCTGCCCTTGCCTTCCTAGTACCCTTAACTAGTAGCCAAGCCTTCACTACTACCCCTAACTAGTAGCCTTGCCTTAACTAGTAGCCTTGCCTTAACCAGTTGCCTTAACTAGGACCCTGGCCTTAACTAGAAGTATCAACTTGTAAACTTGCATCAGAGTAGCCTTAACTAGTACTCTTGCCTTAAGTAGTGGGCTGAACTAGTACTCGTGCCTTAGCTAGTACTCTTAACTAGTACAGTGCCCCTAACTCGTATCCTGAACTAGTAGCCTTCTCTTAACTAGTACCCTTAACTAGTAGCCTTGCCTTCACTGGTACCCTGGCCTTCTCCAGTAGCCTTAACTCAGACCCTGGCCTTCACTGGCAGCCTTAAGTAGTACCCTTAACTAGTACCCTCGCATTCACTAGTAGTCTGAACTAGTACCCTGGCCGTATCAGTACCCAGAACTACTACCCTTGCCGTAGCCAGTTGCCTTAAGTAGTACCCTGGCCTTAACTAGTAGTATTCACTTGTATTCTTGCATCAACTAGTAGCCTTAACTAGGCCTCTTGCCTTCAGTAGTGGCCTGAACTAGTACTCGTGCCTTAGCTAGTACTCTTAACTAGTACAGTGCCCCTAACTCATATCCTGAACTAGTAGCCTTCTCTAAACTAGTACCCTTCACTAGTACCCTTGCCTTCACTAGTACCCTGGCCTTCTCCAGTAGCCTTAACTCAGACCCTGGCCTTCACTGGCAGCCTTAAGTAGTACCCTTAACTAGTACCCTCGCATTCACTAGTAGCCTGAACTAGTACCCTGGCCGTATCAGTACCCAGAACTACTACCCTTGCCGTAACCAGTTGCCTTAAGTAGTACCCTGGCCTTAACTAGTAGTATTCACTTGTATTCTTGCATCAACTAGTAGCCTTAACTAGGACTCTTGCCTTAAGCAGTGGCCTGAATTTGTACCTTGCCTTAACTAGCAGCCTTAACTAGCACCCGTGCCTTTACTAGTACTCTTAACTAGTACAGTGGCCCTAACTAGTAGCCTGAACTAGTCCCCTTGCCTTAGGTAGTCCCTTTTCCAAACTAGTACCCTTCTTGAGTACCCCTTTTTTTATGGAGTAGGGTATGGTCCAGTAGGGTGTCATAAGGTAGGGTAGCATACGGTAGAACAGAGAAAACAGAATCCAATAGAATAGAAGAGGATAAGTCAGGATAGCTTAGTTTCGTGTAGGGTATGGTAGAGTAGCATAGGAAGGAATAGAGAAAAGAGAAAACGAGAATCCAATACAACAGAATCGAAAAGAAGAGACTAGATGAGGAAAGACTAGGGCGGGATAGGGTTCTGTCGAATAGAAGAGCGTAGAATGGTGTGGAATGGAGTCAAATGCAGTCAAACCGAAATGAATAGACGAGAAAAGAGTTGAATAGAGCGGAATAGCACCGAATAGGGACATATAGGGCTGAGTCGAGCCCAATCGAGCCCAATCGAGCCCGATCAAGTCAAATCGACCAGATTCGAGCTGAATGGAGCCGAATGGAGCTGGAATGAGCCAAATAGAGACACAGAAAATGAGCCAAGCTAGATCGAGCCAAATCGCACCTAATCGCATCCTATTGCATCGAATCTCGTCGAAGTCCATCCAATCCCACCAAAACCCATTGAATCTCATGAAATCTCACCGAATCCCGTCCAATTGTGTCCAATCGGGTCGAATCGAATGCAATCGAATTCAATAGAACAGCTTAGAGTAGTGTAGGTTAGGCTGGGATTCAATAGGGTAGGGCAGAGAGGAATAGACTAGAGAAGCATAGAGTAGAAGAGAAGAGAATACAAAGAGTAGAATGGAGTAGAGTGGAGTAGAGTAGACTAGTCAGAGTCGAGTAGTGCAGAATAGAGATGAATAGATCCAATTCGAGCTGAATCGAGTCGAATGGAGAGGAAATGAGACAAATCTCCATGAATCGAATAGATTAGAGTAGAGTAGGGTGGGGGAGAAGAGAATAGAATAGTGTAGAATGGAGTCGAACAGAGTAGAATGGTGTGGAATGGAGTCGAATGGAGCCAAATAGAGACGAATAAAGTAGAAAAGAGTTGAATAGAGCTGAACAGGGCCGGATACGTTTGGATCGAGCCTAATGATGCTGAGTCGAGCAGAATCGAGCGAAATTGTCCCGATTCAAGCCAAATCGAGCTAAATCAAGCCAATTCAAGCCTAATCCCATGGAATCGCCTTGAAAGGCATTGAATCGGATCGAATCGATTAGAGTAGAGGAGGGTAGAGTAGGAGGGGTTAGACTAGAAGAGAACAGAACACAAGAGAAAGAATCGAATAGAATGAAGTAGAGACGAGTACGGTAGAATAGAGTCCAATAGAGTTGAATAGAGCCAAAGAGAGCTGAATGCAGCCGAATCCACCAAATTCGAGGTGAATCGAGAAGAATCATGTCGAATCGTGTTGAAAAGTGTCGAATCCAATCCAATAGTTTAGTGTAGGGCAGGTAAGATGAGGGGAGGGGAGGGTAGAAAAGAATAGATTAGAATAGACCAGAAAGAATAGAGAAGAGTAGACTGGAGTCAAATAGAGTCAAATCCTGCCGAAATGAGCCGAATAGAGAGGAAAAGGGCCAAGTCCAACCGAATCGAGTTGAATTCGCACAAAAAGGAGCTGATTCGAGCGAATAGGACCTGAATCAGGTCGAATCCCGTTCAAGTCTGTTGAATAGAATAGAACAGATTGCAGTAGGCTAAGTTAGAGTAGGGTAGGATAGACCAAAATGCAGTAGAACAGAACAGGATAGAAGAGAACTGAAAGACTAGAATAGGGTCGAGTAGTGCAGAGTCTAGAAGAATAGAGTTGAATATTGCCGACTAGAGCAAAATAGAGCCCAAAAGACCCAACGTGATAGAAATCAAGATGAATGGCGCCGAATCCCGCGGAATCATGCTGGATCGCGTCGAATCCCGTTGAATTGCATTGAATCCCATCCATTCAAGTCCAATCCAATCGAATCGATTAGAATAGACTAGAGAAGGGTAGAGTACAAGACAATAGAATAGAGAAGAATACAGTCGGATGGAGTAGAATGGTGTAGAATGGAGTTGAAAAGAGATAATAGAGTTGAGTAGACTCATAGAGCCATATAGAGTTGAATAGAGCCTATTCAAGCTGAATAGAACTGACCAGGGCGAAATGGAGCCGATTAGAACTGAATCGAACCGATTAGAGCCCAAGAGGGATGAATGGAGTGCAACGGAGCCGATTGGAGCCGAATCGCATCGAAATGCGTGGAATCGAATCCAGTGGAATAGATTAGAGTAGGGTTGGTTAAAATAGAGTAGAAGAGAATTGAACACAGTAAAAGAGAATAAAAAGAATACAAGAGAATCGAGTCCAAAAGGTTAGAGCAGAGCAGAATAGTGTAGAGCAGAACAGAGTCGAATAGAGTCTAAGCGAGCCAAATGGAGAAGAAACAAGGCAAATCGCGTTGAATCCCCTCGAACCAATTCCAGTCAATTAGGGTAGGGTAGAGTAAAATAGTGTTGAGTGGAGTAGAATGCTGTGCAACGCAATCGAATGGAGTCGAAAGGAGTAGAAAAGAGCCGAATAGAGCCGAATAGTGCTGAAGAGGGCCGAAGAGGGCCGAATCGAGCTGAATTGAGCCAAATCCAGTAAATCGAGCCTAATGGAGCCGAATTGAGCCGAATCCAGTTGAATCGACACCCTTCGAGCCAAATGGAGCCGAATGGACATGAATCGAACCAATTCGACCTGAATCGTGTCCAAATTCATGGAATCGAATTGAACAGATTAGAGTAGGGGAGGTTCGGGTATGGCAGGGTGGAATAGAGTAGAGTAGCATAGAATAAAACAGAAGAGAATAGAAGAGAACAGAACAATACAGAACGAATACAGAAAACAGTAGGCTAGAGTAGTGTAGAGGGAAACAGAGTAGAGTAGAATAGATTCGAACGGAGCTAAATAGAGGCAAACTGAGCCGAATCGTGTCCAAATGGGTTGAATCCAATCCAATCCAACGGATTAGAATAGAGTAGAGTTGGGTAGCATAGGGTAGGGTAGAATAGAGTAGACTAGAACAGAACAGAATAGGAAGAATAAAGAAAATAAAGAAGAGTAGACTAGAGTACGATAGAGTAGGCTAGTGTATAATAGGGTAGACTCGAATACAGCTGAGTAGAGCCGAATGGAGTCGAAATGAGAGGAATCACGTCTAATCGATTCGAGTAAATTAGAGTGGTGTAGGCTAGAGTAGAGCAGAATAGTGTAGAATGGTGTGGAATAAATAGAATGGAGTAGAATGGAGTCAAATAGAGACAAAAAGAGTAGAGAAGAGTCGAATAGAGCAGAATAGGGCCGAAAGAGGCGGAATTGAGCAGCATCGAAGCAATTCAAGCCAAACGAACCGAATAGAGCCAAATGGAATAGAATCGAGCTGATTCAAGCTTAATCACGTCGAATCCCGTTCAATGCATCCAATGCAATCCAAACGTCTAGATTAGAGAAGGGGAGAGGAGGGTGGAATAGAATAGAATAGAGTAGAGTAGACTAGAAGAGATTAGAACAGAATAGAAGGAATAGAATAGAGTAGAAAAGAGTAGGGTCGAATAGACTCGAATAGAGTCGATTAGAGACGAATAGGCCAAATAGAGACGAATAGAGAAAACAGAGCTGAATGGAGCCGAATAGAGACGTAAAGGAGCCATATAGAGCCGATTCGCACCTAATCGAGCTGAATCAAGCAGAATCACGCCGACTGTCACTGAATAGCGTCGAATCACATCGAATCACGTCGAATCGCATCAAATCACATCGTTTTGTGTCGGACCGGGTCGAATCGCTTCGGATCGCATCGGATTGCATCGAATGTCGTCGAATCACGACGAATCACGCCCCATCACGTCCAATAACTTCGAATTGCGTCCAATCTCCTAGAATTCTGCTGAATCACGTCGAATCGTATGGAATCTCGCCTAATCTCTTTGAATCCCGTCAAATGCCTTCGGACCTTGTCGAATCCCGTCAAATCCTGTCCAATCGCGTCGAAGTGAATCGAATTGAATCAAATAGATTCAAGTAGGGTGGGTTTGGGTGGGGTGCAGTAGGGTTGGGTAGGGTAGGATAGAACAGAGTCCAACAGAATAGGAGAGAACAGAACAGAAGAGAAAGAATCCAGCAGAATAGAATAGAGTAGAAAAGAGTCAGATAGTGCAGAACATAGCCGAATGGAGACAAAACAAGATGAATCGCGTTGAATCGCTTCGAATCGGGTCAAATCGAATCCATTCGAATAGATTAGGGTAGGGAAGGGTAGACGAGAATAGAGGAGAAGAGTGCAGAATGGTGTGGAATGGATTAGAACGGAGCCGACTCGAGACGAATAGAGTAGAAAAGAGTCGAATAGAGCATAGTTGGGCCGAATAGGGCCAAAGAAGGCCTAATCGAGCAGAATCCAGCAGAATCGATGCCATTGGAGCTGAATGGAGCAAAATGGAGCCCAATCGAACCGACTCGAAGCGAATTGATCTGATTCAAGCCTAATCGGGTGGAATGGCGTGAAAATGCGATGACTCGAACAGAATCAAAGATTAGAGAAGGGGAGGGGAGCGGCCGGGAGGGTAGAACAGAATAGAATAGAACAGTACATAATAGAAGGAAGAGAAGATAGCACAGTACGGTAGAGCAGAGAAGAGTAGAGTCGAATAGAGTGAAATAGTGCAGAATAGAGCTGAATAGAGCCAATTCTAGCCGAATCGAGCCCAATGGAAACAAAACGTGATGAATCGCGTCGAATAGCGTCCAATCGAATCCATTAGAATAGATTAGAGTAGGGTAGGGTAGAACAGAATAGAGTAGAATGGAGTCGAATGGAGTTGCATAGAGAAAACTAGAGTAGAAAAGAGTCGAATCGAGCCGAATAAGGCTGAACCAAGTCGAATTGAGTTGAAACAAGCTGAATCGAAGCGATTCAAGCTGAATCGAGCTGATGGTGCCGAATGAGCCGATTCAAGCCTCATCGCGTCCAATCACATTGAAATGCTTTGAATCGAATCCAATTGAATAGATTCGAAAAGGTTAGGGTAGGGTGGTTTTTGCTAGGGTAGACTAGGGTAGACGAAAGTAGACTAGAGTAGAGTAGACAAGAGAAGTCTAGACTAGTAGCCTAGACAAGACAGCTGGACTAGTCAGACTAGTGGTATAGATCAGTAGGCTAGACAACTAGCCTTGAAGAGTACCCTTGCCCTGACAAGTCCCCTAAATTCTGAATCTGAACTAGTCCCCTTGCCTTAACTAGTATCCTGAACTAGTAGCCTTGTCTGAACTAGTACCCTTAACTAGTGGCCTTGCCTTAAGTAATAGTCTTAATGTCTGCCCTTGCCTTACCAGTACCCTGAACTAGTAGCCCTGCCTTAACTAGTACCCTGGCCTTCACCAGTAGCCTTCACTAGTACCCTGGCCTTCACTAGTAGCCTTGCCTCAACTAGTACCCTTCACTAGTACCCTCGCATTAACTAGTTGTCTTAACTAGTACCTGGCCTTCTCAGTCCCCATAAGTCCTACCCTGGCCTTAACCAGCTGCCTTAACTGGTACCCTGGTCTTAACTAGTAGTATTCACTTGTACCCTTGAATCCACTGGTAGCCTAAACTAGTCGTCTTGCCTTAAGTAGTAGCCTTCGCTTGGACCTTGCCTTAACTAGTATCCTTAACTAGTACCTGTGCCTTAACTAGTACAGCGGCCATAACGAATAGCCTGAACTAGTAGCCTTGTCTGAATTAGTACCCGGAACTAGTAGCCTTGCTTTAAGTAATAGTCTTAACGTCTGCCCTTGCCTTCCTAGTACCCTTAACTAGTAGCCAAGCCTTCACTACTACCCCTAACTAGTAGCCTTGCCTTAACTAGTAGCCTTGCCTTAACCAGTTGCCTTAACTAGGACCCTGGCCTTAACTAGAAGTATCAACTTGTAAACTTGCATCAGAGTAGCCTTAACTAGTACTCTTGCCTTAAGTAGTGGGCTGAACTAGTACTCGTGCCTTAGCTAGTACTCTTAACTAGTACAGTGCCCCTAACTCGTATCCTGAACTAGTAGCCTTCTCTTAACTAGTACCCTTAACTAGTAGCCTTGCCTTCACTGGTACCCTGGCCTTCTCCAGTAGCCTTAACTCAGACCCTGGCCTTCACTGGCAGCCTTAAGTAGTACCCTTAACTAGTACCCTCGCATTCACTAGTAGTCTGAACTAGTACCCTGGCCGTATCAGTACCCAGAACTACTACCCTTGCCGTAGCCAGTTGCCTTAAGTAGTACCCTGGCCTTAACTAGTAGTATTCACTTGTATTCTTGCATCAACTAGTAGCCTTAACTAGGCCTCTTGCCTTCAGTAGTGGCCTGAACTAGTACTCGTGCCTTAGCTAGTACTCTTAACTAGTACAGTGCCCCTAACTCATATCCTGAACTAGTAGCCTTCTCTAAACTAGTACCCTTCACTAGTACCCTTGCCTTCACTAGTACCCTGGCCTTCTCCAGTAGCCTTAACTCAGACCCTGGCCTTCACTGGCAGCCTTAAGTAGTACCCTTAACTAGTACCCTCGCATTCACTAGTAGCCTGAACTAGTACCCTGGCCGTATCAGTACCCAGAACTACTACCCTTGCCGTAACCAGTTGCCTTAAGTAGTACCCTGGCCTTAACTAGTAGTATTCACTTGTATTCTTGCATCAACTAGTAGCCTTAACTAGGACTCTTGCCTTAAGCAGTGGCCTGAATTTGTACCTTGCCTTAACTAGCAGCCTTAACTAGCACCCGTGCCTTTACTAGTACTCTTAACTAGTACAGTGGCCCTAACTAGTAGCCTGAACTAGTCCCCTTGCCTTAGGTAGTCCCTTTTCCAAACTAGTACCCTTCTTGAGTAACCCTTTTTTTATGGAGTAGGGTATGGTCCAGTAGGGTGTCATAAGGTAGGGTAGCATACGGTAGAACAGAGAAAACAGAATCCAATAGAATAGAAGAGGATAAGTCAGGATAGCTTAGTTTCGTGTAGGGTATGGTAGAGTAGCATAGGAAGGAATAGAGAAAAGAGAAAACGAGAATCCAATACAACAGAATCGAAAAGAAGAGACTAGATGAGGAAAGACTAGGGCGGGATAGGGTTCTGTCGAATAGAAGAGCGTAGAATGGTGTGGAATGGAGTCAAATGCAGTCAAACCGAAATGAATAGACGAGAAAAGAGTTGAATAGAGCGGAATAGCACCGAATAGGGACATATAGGGCTGAGTCGAGCCCAATCGAGCCCAATCGAGCCCGATCAAGTCAAATCGACCAGATTCGAGCTGAATGGAGCCGAATGGAGCTGGAATGAGCCAAATAGAGACACAGAAAATGAGCCAAGCTAGATCGAGCCAAATCGCACCTAATCGCATCCTATTGCATCGAATCTCGTCGAAGTCCATCCAATCCCACCAAAACCCATTGAATCTCATGAAATCTCACCGAATCCCGTCCAATTGTGTCCAATCGGGTCGAATCGAATGCAATCGAATTCAATAGAACAGCTTAGAGTAGTGTAGGTTAGGCTGGGATTCAATAGGGTAGGGCAGAGAGGAATAGACTAGAGAAGCATAGAGTAGAAGAGAAGAGAATACAAAGAGTAGAATGGAGTAGAGTGGAGTAGAGTAGACTAGTCAGAGTCGAGTAGTGCAGAATAGAGATGAATAGATCCAATTCGAGCTGAATCGAGTCGAATGGAGAGGAAATGAGACAAATCTCCATGAATCGAATAGATTAGAGTAGAGTAGGGTGGGGGAGAAGAGAATAGAATAGTGTAGAATGGAGTCGAACAGAGTAGAATGGTGTGGAATGGAGTCGAATGGAGCCAAATAGAGACGAATAAAGTAGAAAAGAGTTGAATAGAGCTGAACAGGGCCGGATACGTTTGGATCGAGCCTAATGATGCTGAGTCGAGCAGAATCGAGCGAAATTGTCCCGATTCAAGCCAAATCGAGCTAAATCAAGCCAATTCAAGCCTAATCCCATGGAATCGCCTTGAAAGGCATTGAATCGGATCGAATCGATTAGAGTAGAGGAGGGTAGAGTAGGAGGGGTTAGACTAGAAGAGAACAGAACACAAGAGAAAGAATCGAATAGAATGAAGTAGAGACGAGTACGGTAGAATAGAGTCCAATAGAGTTGAATAGAGCCAAAGAGAGCTGAATGCAGCCGAATCCACCAAATTCGAGGTGAATCGAGAAGAATCATGTCGAATCGTGTTGAAAAGTGTCGAATCCAATCCAATAGTTTAGTGTAGGGCAGGTAAGATGAGGGGAGGGGAGGGTAGAAAAGAATAGATTAGAATAGACCAGAAAGAATAGAGAAGAGTAGACTAGAGTCAAATAGAGTCAAATCCTGCCGAAATGAGCCGAATAGAGAGGAAAAGGGCCAAGTCCAACCGAATCGAGTTGAATTCGCACAAAAAGGAGCTGATTCGAGCCGATAGGACCTGAATCAGGTCGAATCCCGTTCAAGTCTGTTGAATAGAATAGAACAGATTGCAGTAGGCTAAGTTAGAGTAGGGTAGGATAGACCAAAATGCAGTAGAACAGAACAGGATAGAAGAGAACTGAAAGACTAGAATAGGGTCGAGTAGTGCAGAGTCTAGAAGAATAGAGTTGAATATTGCCGACTAGAGCAAAATAGAGCCCAAAAGACCCAACGTGATAGAAATCAAGATGAATGGCGCCGAATCCCGCGGAATCATGCTGGATCGCGTCGAATCCCGTTGAATTGCATTGAATCCCATCCATTCAAGTCCAATCCAATCGAATCGATTAGAATAGACTAGAGAAGGGTAGAGTACAAGACAATAGAATAGAGAAGAATACAGTCGGATGGAGTAGAATGGTGTAGAATGGAGTTGAAAAGAGATAATAGAGTTGAGTAGACTCATAGAGCCATATAGAGTTGAATAGAGCCTATTCAAGCTGAATAGAACTGACCAGGGCGAAATGGAGCCGATTAGAACTGAATCGAACCGATTAGAGCCCAAGAGGGATGAATGGAGTGCAACGGAGCCGATTGGAGCCGAATCGCATCGAAATGCGTGGAATCGAATCCAGTGGAATAGATTAGAGTAGGGTTGGTTAAAATAGAGTAGAAGAGAATTGAACACAGTAAAAGAGAATAAAAAGAATACAAGAGAATCGAGTCCAAAAGGTTAGAGCAGAGCAGAATAGTGTAGAGCAGAACAGAGTCGAATAGAGTCTAAGCGAGCCAAATGGAGAAGAAACAAGGCAAATCGCGTTGAATCCCCTCGAACCAATTCCAGTCAATTAGGGTAGGGTAGAGTAAAATAGTGTTGAGTGGAGTAGAATGCTGTGCAACGCAATCGAATGGAGTCGAAAGGAGTAGAAAAGAGCCGAATAGAGCCGAATAGTGCTGAAGAGGGCCGAAGAGGGCCGAATCGAGCTGAATTGAGCCAAATCCAGTAAATCGAGCCTAATGGAGCCGAATTGAGCCGAATCCAGTTGAATCGACACCCTTCGAGCCAAATGGAGCCGAATGGACATGAATCGAACCAATTCGACCTGAATCGTGTCCAAATTCATGGAATCGAATTGAACAGATTAGAGTAGGGGAGGTTCGGGTATGGCAGGGTGGAATAGAGTAGAGTAGCATAGAATAAAACAGAAGAGAATAGAAGAGAACAGAACAATACAGAACGAATACAGAAAACAGTAGGCTAGAGTAGTGTAGAGGGAAACAGAGTAGAGTAGAATAGATTCGAACGGAGCTAAATAGAGGCAAACTGAGCCGAATCGTGTCCAAATGGGTTGAATCCAATCCAATCCAACGGATTAGAATAGAGTAGAGTTGGGTAGCATAGGGTAGGGTAGAATAGAGTAGACTAGAACAGAACAGAATAGGAAGAATAAAGAAAATAAAGAAGAGTAGACTAGAGTACGATAGAGTAGGCTAGTGTATAATAGGGTAGACTCGAATACAGCTGAGTAGAGCCGAATGGAGTCGAAATGAGAGGAATCACGTCTAATCGATTCGAGTAAATTAGAGTGGTGTAGGCTAGAGTAGAGCAGAATAGTGTAGAATGGTGTGGAATAAATAGAATGGAGTAGAATGGAGTCAAATAGAGACAAAAAGAGTAGAGAAGAGTCGAATAGAGCAGAATAGGGCCGAAAGAGGCGGAATTGAGCAGCATCGAAGCAATTCAAGCCAAACGAACCGAATAGAGCCAAATGGAATAGAATCGAGCTGATTCAAGCTTAATCACGTCGAATCCCGTTCAATGCATCCAATGCAATCCAAACGTCTAGATTAGAGAAGGGGAGAGGAGGGTGGAATAGAATAGAATAGAGTAGAGTAGACTAGAAGAGATTAGAACAGAATAGAAGGAATAGAATAGAGTAGAAAAGAGTAGGGTCGAATAGACTCGAATAGAGTCGATTAGAGACGAATAGGCCAAATAGAGACGAATAGAGAAAACAGAGCTGAATGGAGCCGAATAGAGACGTAAAGGAGCCATATAGAGCCGATTCGCACCTAATCGAGCTGAATCAAGCAGAATCACGCCGACTGTCACTGAATAGCGTCGAATCACATCGAATCACGTCGAATCGCATCAAATCACATCGTTTTGTGTCGGACCGGGTCGAATCGCTTCGGATCGCATCGGATTGCATCGAATGTCGTCGAATCACGACGAATCACGCCCCATCACGTCCAATAACTTCGAATTGCGTCCAATCTCCTAGAATTCTGCTGAATCACGTCGAATCGTATGGAATCTCGCCTAATCTCTTTGAATCCCGTCAAATGCCTTCGGACCTTGTCGAATCCCGTCAAATCCTGTCCAATCGCGTCGAAGTGAATCGAATTGAATCAAATAGATTCAAGTAGGGTGGGTTTGGGTGGGGTGCAGTAGGGTTGGGTAGGGTAGGATAGAACAGAGTCCAACAGAATAGGAGAGAACAGAACAGAAGAGAAAGAATCCAGCAGAATAGAATAGAGTAGAAAAGAGTCAGATAGTGCAGAACATAGCCGAATGGAGACAAAACAAGATGAATCGCGTTGAATCGCTTCGAATCGGGTCAAATCGAATCCATTCGAATAGATTAGGGTAGGGAAGGGTAGACGAGAATAGAGGAGAAGAGTGCAGAATGGTGTGGAATGGATTAGAACGGAGCCGACTCGAGACGAATAGAGTAGAAAAGAGTCGAATAGAGCATAGTTGGGCCGAATAGGGCCAAAGAAGGCCTAATCGAGCAGAATCCAGCAGAATCGATGCCATTGGAGCTGAATGGAGCAAAATGGAGCCCAATCGAACCGACTCGAAGCGAATTGATCTGATTCAAGCCTAATCGGGTGGAATGGCGTGAAAATGCGATGACTCGAACAGAATCAAAGATTAGAGAAGGGGAGGGGAGCGGCCGGGAGGGTAGAACAGAATAGAATAGAACAGTACATAATAGAAGGAAGAGAAGATAGCACAGTACGGTAGAGCAGAGAAGAGTAGAGTCGAATAGAGTGAAATAGTGCAGAATAGAGCTGAATAGAGCCAATTCTAGCCGAATCGAGCCCAATGGAAACAAAACGTGATGAATCGCGTCGAATAGCGTCCAATCGAATCCATTAGAATAGATTAGAGTAGGGTAGGGTAGAACAGAATAGAGTAGAATGGAGTCGAATGGAGTTGCATAGAGAAAACTAGAGTAGAAAAGAGTCGAATCGAGCCGAATAAGGATGAACCAAGTCGAATTGAGTTGAAACAAGCTGAATCGAAGCGATTCAAGCTGAATCGAGCTGATGGTGCCGAATGAGCCGATTCAAGCCTCATCGCGTCCAATCACATTGAAATGCTTTGAATCGAATCCAATTGAATAGATTCGAAAAGGTTAGGGTAGGGTGGTTTTTGCTAGGGTAGACTAGGGTAGACGAAAGTAGACTAGAGTAGAGTAGACAAGAGAAGTCTAGACTAGTAGCCTAGACAAGACAGCTGGACTAGTCAGACTAGTGGTATAGATCAGTAGGCTAGACAACTAGCCTTGAAGAGTACCCTTGCCCTGACAAGTCCCCTAAATTCTGAATCTGAACTAGTCCCCTTGCCTTAACTAGTATCCTGAACTAGTAGCCTTGTCTGAACTAGTACCCTTAACTAGTGGCCTTGCCTTAAGTAATAGTCTTAATGTCTGCCCTTGCCTTACCAGTACCCTGAACTAGTAGCCCTGCCTTAACTAGTACCCTGGCCTTCACCAGTAGCCTTCACTAGTACCCTGGCCTTCACTAGTAGCCTTGCCTCAACTAGTACCCTTCACTAGTACCCTCGCATTAACTAGTTGTCTTAACTAGTACCTGGCCTTCTCAGTCCCCATAAGTCCTACCCTGGCCTTAACCAGCTGCCTTAACTGGTACCCTGGTCTTAAGTAGTAGTATTCACTTGTACCCTTGAATCCACTGGTAGCCTAAACTAGTCGTCTTGCCTTAAGTAGTAGCCTTCGCTTGGACCTTGCCTTAACTAGTATCCTTAACTAGTACCTGTGCCTTAACTAGTACAGCGGCCATAACGAATAGCCTGAACTAGTAGCCTTGTCTGAATTAGTACCCGGAACTAGTAGCCTTGCTTTAAGTAATAGTCTTAACGTCTGCCCTTGCCTTCCTAGTACCCTTAACTAGTAGCCAAGCCTTCACTACTACCCCTAACTAGTAGCCTTGCCTTAACTAGTAGCCTTGCCTTAACCAGTTGCCTTAACTAGGACCCTGGCCTTAACTAGAAGTATCAACTTGTAAACTTGCATCAGAGTAGCCTTAACTAGTACTCTTGCCTTAAGTAGTGGGCTGAACTAGTACTCGTGCCTTAGCTAGTACTCTTAACTAGTACAGTGCCCCTAACTCGTATCCTGAACTAGTAGCCTTCTCTTAACTAGTACCCTTAACTAGTAGCCTTGCCTTCACTGGTACCCTGGCCTTCTCCAGTAGCCTTAACTCAGACCCTGGCCTTCACTGGCAGCCTTAAGTAGTACCCTTAACTAGTACCCTCGCATTCACTAGTAGTCTGAACTAGTACCCTGGCCGTATCAGTACCCAGAACTACTACCCTTGCCGTAGCCAGTTGCCTTAAGTAGTACCCTGGCCTTAACTAGTAGTATTCACTTGTATTCTTGCATCAACTAGTAGCCTTAACTAGGCCTCTTGCCTTCAGTAGTGGCCTGAACTAGTACTCGTGCCTTAGCTAGTACTCTTAACTAGTACAGTGCCCCTAACTCATATCCTGAACTAGTAGCCTTCTCTAAACTAGTACCCTTCACTAGTACCCTTGCCTTCACTAGTACCCTGGCCTTCTCCAGTAGCCTTAACTCAGACCCTGGCCTTCACTGGCAGCCTTAAGTAGTACCCTTAACTAGTACCCTCGCATTCACTAGTAGCCTGAACTAGTACCCTGGCCGTATCAGTACCCAGAACTACTACCCTTGCCGTAACCAGTTGCCTTAAGTAGTACCCTGGCCTTAACTAGTAGTATTCACTTGTATTCTTGCATCAACTAGTAGCCTTAACTAGGACTCTTGCCTTAAGCAGTGGCCTGAATTTGTACCTTGCCTTAACTAGCAGCCTTAACTAGCACCCGTGCCTTTACTAGTACTCTTAACTAGTACAGTGGCCCTAACTAGTAGCCTGAACTAGTCCCCTTGCCTTAGGTAGTCCCTTTTCCAAACTAGTACCCTTCTTGAGTACCCCTTTTTCTATGGAGTAGGGTATGGTCCAGTAGGGTGTCATAAGGTAGGGTAGCATACGGTAGAACAGAGAAAACAGAATCCAATAGAATAGAAGAGGATAAGTCAGGATAGCTTAGTTTCGTGTAGGGTATGGTAGAGTAGCATAGGAAGGAATAGAGAAAAGAGAAAACGAGAATCCAATACAACAGAATCGAAAAGAAGAGACTAGATGAGGAAAGACTAGGGCGGGATAGGGTTCTGTCGAATAGAAGAGCGTAGAATGGTGTGGAATGGAGTCAAATGCAGTCAAACCGAAATGAATAGACGAGAAAAGAGTTGAATAGAGCGGAATAGCACCGAATAGGGACATATAGGGCTGAGTCGAGCCCAATCGAGCCCAATCGAGCCCGATCAAGTCAAATCGACCAGATTCGAGCTGAATGGAGCCGAATGGAGCTGGAATGAGCCAAATAGAGACACAGAAAATGAGCCAAGCTAGATCGAGCCAAATCGCACCTAATCGCATCCTATTGCATCGAATCTCGTCGAAGTCCATCCAATCCCACCAAAACCCATTGAATCTCATGAAATCTCACCGAATCCCGTCCAATTGTGTCCAATCGGGTCGAATCGAATGCAATCGAATTCAATAGAACAGCTTAGAGTAGTGTAGGTTAGGCTGGGATTCAATAGGGTAGGGCAGAGAGGAATAGACTAGAGAAGCATAGAGTAGAAGAGAAGAGAATACAAAGAGTAGAATGGAGTAGAGTGGAGTAGAGTAGACTAGTCAGAGTCGAGTAGTGCAGAATAGAGATGAATAGATCCAATTCGAGCTGAATCGAGTCGAATGGAGAGGAAATGAGACAAATCTCCATGAATCGAATAGATTAGAGTAGAGTAGGGTGGGGGAGAAGAGAATAGAATAGTGTAGAATGGAGTCGAACAGAGTAGAATGGTGTGGAATGGAGTCGAATGGAGCCAAATAGAGACGAATAAAGTAGAAAAGAGTTGAATAGAGCTGAACAGGGCCGGATACGTTTGGATCGAGCCTAATGATGCTGAGTCGAGCAGAATCGAGCGAAATTGTCCCGATTCAAGCCAAATCGAGCTAAATCAAGCCAATTCAAGCCTAATCCCATGGAATCGCCTTGAAAGGCATTGAATCGGATCGAATCGATTAGAGTAGAGGAGGGTAGAGTAGGAGGGGTTAGACTAGAAGAGAACAGAACACAAGAGAAAGAATCGAATAGAATGAAGTAGAGACGAGTACGGTAGAATAGAGTCCAATAGAGTTGAATAGAGCCAAAGAGAGCTGAATGCAGCCGAATCCACCAAATTCGAGGTGAATCGAGAAGAATCATGTCGAATCGTGTTGAAAAGTGTCGAATCCAATCCAATAGTTTAGTGTAGGGCAGGTAAGATGAGGGGAGGGGAGGGTAGAAAAGAATAGATTAGAATAGACCAGAAAGAATAGAGAAGAGTAGACTGGAGTCAAATAGAGTCAAATCCTGCCGAAATGAGCCGAATAGAGAGGAAAAGGGCCAAGTCCAACCGAATCGAGTTGAATTCGCACAAAAAGGAGCTGATTCGAGCGAATAGGACCTGAATCAGGTCGAATCCCGTTCAAGTCTGTTGAATAGAATAGAACAGATTGCAGTAGGCTAAGTTAGAGTAGGGTAGGATAGACCAAAATGCAGTAGAACAGAACAGGATAGAAGAGAACTGAAAGACTAGAATAGGGTCGAGTAGTGCAGAGTCTAGAAGAATAGAGTTGAATATTGCCGACTAGAGCAAAATAGAGCCCAAAAGACCCAACGTGATAGAAATCAAGATGAATGGCGCCGAATCCCGCGGAATCATGCTGGATCGCGTCGAATCCCGTTGAATTGCATTGAATCCCATCCATTCAAGTCCAATCCAATCGAATCGATTAGAATAGACTAGAGAAGGGTAGAGTACAAGACAATAGAATAGAGAAGAATACAGTCGGATGGAGTAGAATGGTGTAGAATGGAGTTGAAAAGAGATAATAGAGTTGAGTAGACTCATAGAGCCATATAGAGTTGAATAGAGCCTATTCAAGCTGAATAGAACTGACCAGGGCGAAATGGAGCCGATTAGAACTGAATCGAACCGATTAGAGCCCAAGAGGGATGAATGGAGTGCAACGGAGCCGATTGGAGCCGAATCGCATCGAAATGCGTGGAATCGAATCCAGTGGAATAGATTAGAGTAGGGTTGGTTAAAATAGAGTAGAAGAGAATTGAACACAGTAAAAGAGAATAAAAAGAATACAAGAGAATCGAGTCCAAAAGGTTAGAGCAGAGCAGAATAGTGTAGAGCAGAACAGAGTCGAATAGAGTCTAAGCGAGCCAAATGGAGAAGAAACAAGGCAAATCGCGTTGAATCCCCTCGAACCAATTCCAGTCAATTAGGGTAGGGTAGAGTAAAATAGTGTTGAGTGGAGTAGAATGCTGTGCAACGCAATCGAATGGAGTCGAAAGGAGTAGAAAAGAGCCGAATAGAGCCGAATAGTGCTGAAGAGGGCCGAAGAGGGCCGAATCGAGCTGAATTGAGCCAAATCCAGTAAATCGAGCCTAATGGAGCCGAATTGAGCCGAATCCAGTTGAATCGACACCCTTCGAGCCAAATGGAGCCGAATGGACATGAATCGAACCAATTCGACGTGAATCGTGTCCAAATTCATGGAATCGAATTGAACAGATTAGAGTAGGGGAGGTTCGGGTATGGCAGGGTGGAATAGAGTAGAGTAGCATAGAATAAAACAGAAGAGAATAGAAGAGAACAGAACAATACAGAACGAATACAGAAAACAGTAGGCTAGAGTAGTGTAGAGGGAAACAGAGTAGAGTAGAATAGATTCGAACGGAGCTAAATAGAGGCAAACTGAGCCGAATCGTGTCCAAATGGGTTGAATCCAATCCAATCCAACGGATTAGAATAGAGTAGAGTTGGGTAGCATAGGGTAGGGTAGAATAGAGTAGACTAGAACAGAACAGAATAGGAAGAATAAAGAAAATAAAGAAGAGTAGACTAGAGTACGATAGAGTAGGCTAGTGTATAATAGGGTAGACTCGAATACAGCTGAGTAGAGCCGAATGGAGTCGAAATGAGAGGAATCACGTCTAATCGATTCGAGTAAATTAGAGTGGTGTAGGCTAGAGTAGAGCAGAATAGTGTAGAATGGTGTGGAATAAATAGAATGGAGTAGAATGGAGTCAAATAGAGACAAAAAGAGTAGAGAAGAGTCGAATAGAGCAGAATAGGGCCGAAAGAGGCGGAATTGAGCAGCATCGAAGCAATTCAAGCCAAACGAACCGAATAGAGCCAAATGGAATAGAATCGAGCTGATTCAAGCTTAATCACGTCGAATCCCGTTCAATGCATCCAATGCAATCCAAACGTCTAGATTAGAGAAGGGGAGAGGAGGGTGGAATAGAATAGAATAGAGTAGAGTAGACTAGAAGAGATTAGAACAGAATAGAAGGAATAGAATAGAGTAGAAAAGAGTAGGGTCGAATAGACTCGAATAGAGTCGATTAGAGACGAATAGGCCAAATAGAGACGAATAGAGAAAACAGAGCTGAATGGAGCCGAATAGAGACGTAAAGGAGCCATATAGAGCCGATTCGCACCTAATCGAGCTGAATCAAGCAGAATCACGCCGACTGTCACTGAATAGCGTCGAATCACATCGAATCACGTCGAATCGCATCAAATCACATCGTTTTGTGTCGGACCGGGTCGAATCGCTTCGGATCGCATCGGATTGCATCGAATGTCGTCGAATCACGACGAATCACGCCCCATCACGTCCAATAACTTCGAATTGCGTCCAATCTCCTAGAATTCTGCTGAATCACGTCGAATCGTATGGAATCTCGCCTAATCTCTTTGAATCCCGTCAAATGCCTTCGGACCTTGTCGAATCCCGTCAAATCCTGTCCAATCGCGTCGAAGTGAATCGAATTGAATCAAATAGATTCAAGTAGGGTGGGTTTGGGTGGGGTGCAGTAGGGTTGGGTAGGGTAGGATAGAACAGAGTCCAACAGAATAGGAGAGAACAGAACAGAAGAGAAAGAATCCAGCAGAATAGAATAGAGTAGAAAAGAGTCAGATAGTGCAGAACATAGCCGAATGGAGACAAAACAAGATGAATCGCGTTGAATCGCTTCGAATCGGGTCAAATCGAATCCATTCGAATAGATTAGGGTAGGGAAGGGTAGACGAGAATAGAGGAGAAGAGTGCAGAATGGTGTGGAATGGATTAGAACGGAGCCGACTCGAGACGAATAGAGTAGAAAAGAGTCGAATAGAGCATAGTTGGGCCGAATAGGGCCAAAGAAGGCCTAATCGAGCAGAATCCAGCAGAATCGATGCCATTGGAGCTGAATGGAGCAAAATGGAGCCCAATCGAACCGACTCGAAGCGAATTGATCTGATTCAAGCCTAATCGGGTGGAATGGCGTGAAAATGCGATGACTCGAACAGAATCAAAGATTAGAGAAGGGGAGGGGAGCGGCCGGGAGGGTAGAACAGAATAGAATAGAACAGTACATAATAGAAGGAAGAGAAGATAGCACAGTACGGTAGAGCAGAGAAGAGTAGAGTCGAATAGAGTGAAATAGTGCAGAATAGAGCTGAATAGAGCCAATTCTAGCCGAATCGAGCCCAATGGAAACAAAACGTGATGAATCGCGTCGAATAGCGTCCAATCGAATCCATTAGAATAGATTAGAGTAGGGTAGGGTAGAACAGAATAGAGTAGAATGGAGTCGAATGGAGTTGCATAGAGAAAACTAGAGTAGAAAAGAGTCGAATCGAGCCGAATAAGGCTGAACCAAGTCGAATTGAGTTGAAACAAGCTGAATCGAAGCGATTCAAGCTGAATCGAGCTGATGGTGCCGAATGAGCCGATTCAAGCCTCATCGCGTCCAATCACATTGAAATGCTTTGAATCGAATCCAATTGAATAGATTCGAAAAGGTTAGGGTAGGGTGGTTTTTGCTAGGGTAGACTAGGGTAGACGAAAGTAGACTAGAGTAGAGTAGACAAGAGAAGTCTAGACTAGTAGCCTAGACAAGACAGCTGGACTAGTCAGACTAGTGGTATAGATCAGTAGGCTAGACAACTAGCCTTGAAGAGTACCCTTGCCCTGACAAGTCCCCTAAATTCTGAATCTGAACTAGTCCCCTTGCCTTAACTAGTATCCTGAACTAGTAGCCTTGTCTGAACTAGTACCCTTAACTAGTGGCCTTGCCTTAAGTAATAGTCTTAATGTCTGCCCTTGCCTTACCAGTACCCTGAACTAGTAGCCCTGCCTTAACTAGTACCCTGGCCTTCACCAGTAGCCTTCACTAGTACCCTGGCCTTCACTAGTAGCCTTGCCTCAACTAGTACCCTTCACTAGTACCCTCGCATTAACTAGTTGTCTTAACTAGTACCTGGCCTTCTCAGTCCCCATAAGTCCTACCCTGGCCTTAACCAGCTGCCTTAACTGGTACCCTGGTCTTAACTAGTAGTATTCACTTGTACCCTTGAATCCACTGGTAGCCTAAACTAGTCGTCTTGCCTTAAGTAGTAGCCTTCGCTTGGACCTTGCCTTAACTAGTATCCTTAACTAGTACCTGTGCCTTAACTAGTACAGCGGCCATAACGAATAGCCTGAACTAGTAGCCTTGTCTGAATTAGTACCCGGAACTAGTAGCCTTGCTTTAAGTAATAGTCTTAACGTCTGCCCTTGCCTTCCTAGTACCCTTAACTAGTAGCCAAGCCTTCACTACTACCCCTAACTAGTAGCCTTGCCTTAACTAGTAGCCTTGCCTTAACCAGTTGCCTTAACTAGGACCCTGGCCTTAACTAGAAGTATCAACTTGTAAACTTGCATCAGAGTAGCCTTAACTAGTACTCTTGCCTTAAGTAGTGGGCTGAACTAGTACTCGTGCCTTAGCTAGTACTCTTAACTAGTACAGTGCCCCTAACTCGTATCCTGAACTAGTAGCCTTCTCTTAACTAGTACCCTTAACTAGTAGCCTTGCCTTCACTGGTACCCTGGCCTTCTCCAGTAGCCTTAACTCAGACCCTGGCCTTCACTGGCAGCCTTAAGTAGTACCCTTAACTAGTACCCTCGCATTCACTAGTAGTCTGAACTAGTACCCTGGCCGTATCAGTACCCAGAACTACTACCCTTGCCGTAGCCAGTTGCCTTAAGTAGTACCCTGGCCTTAACTAGTAGTATTCACTTGTATTCTTGCATCAACTAGTAGCCTTAACTAGGCCTCTTGCCTTCAGTAGTGGCCTGAACTAGTACTCGTGCCTTAGCTAGTACTCTTAACTAGTACAGTGCCCCTAACTCATATCCTGAACTAGTAGCCTTCTCTAAACTAGTACCCTTCACTAGTACCCTTGCCTTCACTAGTACCCTGGCCTTCTCCAGTAGCCTTAACTCAGACCCTGGCCTTCACTGGCAGCCTTAAGTAGTACCCTTAACTAGTACCCTCGCATTCACTAGTAGCCTGAACTAGTACCCTGGCCGTATCAGTACCCAGAACTACTACCCTTGCCGTAACCAGTTGCCTTAAGTAGTACCCTGGCCTTAACTAGTAGTATTCACTTGTATTCTTGCATCAACTAGTAGCCTTAACTAGGACTCTTGCCTTAAGCAGTGGCCTGAATTTGTACCTTGCCTTAACTAGCAGCCTTAACTAGCACCCGTGCCTTTACTAGTACTCTTAACTAGTACAGTGGCCCTAACTAGTAGCCTGAACTAGTCCCCTTGCCTTAGGTAGTCCCTTTTCCAAACTAGTACCCTTCTTGAGTACCCCTTTTTTTATGGAGTAGGGTATGGTCCAGTAGGGTGTCATAAGGTAGGGTAGCATACGGTAGAACAGAGAAAACAGAATCCAATAGAATAGAAGAGGATAAGTCAGGATAGCTTAGTTTCGTGTAGGGTATGGTAGAGTAGCATAGGAAGGAATAGAGAAAAGAGAAAACGAGAATCCAATACAACAGAATCGAAAAGAAGAGACTAGATGAGGAAAGACTAGGGCGGGATAGGGTTCTGTCGAATAGAAGAGCGTAGAATGGTGTGGAATGGAGTCAAATGCAGTCAAACCGAAATGAATAGACGAGAAAAGAGTTGAATAGAGCGGAATAGCACCGAATAGGGACATATAGGGCTGAGTCGAGCCCAATCGAGCCCAATCGAGCCCGATCAAGTCAAATCGACCAGATTCGAGCTGAATGGAGCCGAATGGAGCTGGAATGAGCCAAATAGAGACACAGAAAATGAGCCAAGCTAGATCGAGCCAAATCGCACCTAATCGCATCCTATTGCATCGAATCTCGTCGAAGTCCATCCAATCCCACCAAAACCCATTGAATCTCATGAAATCTCAATACTATCTCTCTATG